>NC_046661.1:94238215-94360449 GCF_010883055.1 Belonocnema kinseyi
GGTATATCGCACGTACACAACCTGATATCGGCTTTAACTCAGGCTGAGATTTAGAATTGAGATTGTTGGTATTTTACTGGAAGATGGCCGACGAAGTGTTAATCAAATGACCATCACGGGTATACGGGCGAGTAGGGGGCGCCATGTTTCTATCAACTGATATTTCTAATGCATTGTGACTCTCTATTTCTCTCTGGTATAAGAGTGGATTAAACTGGATTATAGTGGATTATAATGTACTAAACTAGATTATAGTGGATTATTCTTGATTATTTTGTATTCAACTGGATTATAGTGGATTAATCTGAATTACTGTGGGCTATTGTGGATAATAGTGGATTAATCTGGATTATAATGGATTAAAATGGACTTTATTGAATGACACAGGCCCACAAAAAGGAAAAAGTATCCTGAGCAGATCACCAGACAGGTGTATTCTTATGTATTTTTCGTCGTTGAATCCGAATCCGAAGTCAGGAAACTGTCGCAACGCATGAAAAAACTGTCTTCTTAGCTTAAAACTCGATTTCCTTGATTCGCATATTGATCGATTTCTCGAAAATGATAGTGATTTCAGTGAATAACAAGGAGAGAGGTTTCACCAAGACCTAAAAGAATTCGACCGTTGATTCCAAGGACGATACGATGTAAATATGTTGGCAGACTACTGCTGGATGATAAAAAGAGAAAAAAAAATCGGAACAAAAACGTCGCAGAAACCCTTTACATCGAGCATTCGAAGAGAAGCGTGTGCATGCGTAAAAGGAAAACCAGTTTAAAACCCTACATTTTAACAATTTTTTTTTATTATAAACCATAAAAAACCATGTTTTTTCTCGAAAAGTAACTGGAAAACCCCCCAATCAACGACGTCTTTACGACATAGTTATGACATCTTTACGACAACTTTACGACATCTTTACGACAACTTTATGACATCCTATGTCCATGCCGTTACAGTGTCTTTACGATATCTTAAAGACATTGTCCGACCATACTACATATTTACGATATCGTAAAGACGATTTAACGACATGGATATAGGATGTCGTAAAGTTGTCGTGAAGATGTCGTAACGATGTCCTAAAGACATCGCCAAATTTTGTGACCAATGGGATAAGAATACACCTGCCTGGTGATCTGCTCAGGATACTTTTTTCTTTTTGTGGGGTTGTGTTATCATTGATTATAGCGGATAAACAGTATAAGAGTGGATCATCCTGAATTATATTAAATTAACGTGAATTATAGTAGATTATAATGGATATAACTGGATTACAGTGGATTAATCTGAATTAAGGTGGACGATAGGGGATTAAACTGCATTACAATGGATTAAAATGGGTTTTATCATATTATTACCGATTATAGTGGATAAACGGGATAACAGTGGAACAAGATGAATTATATTAAATTAATGTGGATTATAGTGGACTATAATGGATTAAACTGAATTGCAGTGAATTATTCTTCATTATGTAGTAGATTAATCTGGACTACGGTAGATTAATCTGGATTATTATTCATACAACTATCCCAGTGGGCACAAAATTTGGCGACGTCTTTACGACACCGTTACGACATCTTTACGACAACTTTACGACATCCTATGTCCATGTCGTTTCGGTGTCTTTGCGATATCGTAAATACATCGTCAGATCATACGACTTATTTACGATATCGTAAAGAGACATTAACGACATGGACATAGGAAGTCGTAACGATGTCGTAAAGACGTCGCCAAATTTTGTGCCCACTGGGAGATTATAGTGGATTAATATAAATTATTGTGGATTCAACTATATTACAAGTGGATTGATGGATTGACGAAATACTTCAGGACACTGGGATAACTCCGATTTATTCCAACTATTTAAAACTGAATTACTCTGAATTAAAAGTGGATTGCGTTCGATTACAAGTCGATTTTTTAGATTACAAGTTGATGACTCGCATTACCTGAATTACAGTTGAATTATTCCAGCTTATAACGAGATTATATGGGATTAAGATAGACTATAGTGGATTAATGTGGATAATAGTAGATAAACTGGATTATAATAGATTATATTGGATTGTATTGGATTAATCGGGATTATAGTGGTTTATTTTTGATTATAGTAGATTAAACTGGATTGATCTTGATTATAGTGGATTAATATGATTTATATTAAATGAATGTGGATTATAGTGGAGTAATTTTCAGGATGACAATGAATTATAGTGTATTGATCTTGATTATATTGGATTGTAGTGGATTAATCTGGAATAAAGTGAATTAATCTGGATATTATGTATCAAATTGGATTATAGTGGATTAATGCGAATTATTGTGGATTCGACTATATTACAACTGTATATCGGATTAACGCATTACTTCAGGACTCTGGGATAAATCCGAATTACTTGAAGTACTCCAGTTTAGAACTGAATTACTCGGGATTAAAAGTGGATTGCGTTGGATTCAAACTCAATTTTTTGGATTGTAGATAGATTATTTGTATTACAAGTGTATTGCCGCGAAAAACACGTAGATGACTCCGGGTTTCAAGTTTTTTACTTCTTTATTGGATTATCGAATTACGTCGGATTACCGCTTTGCATCTGATTATCGAATTAAAGCGGATTATTATCGGATTTCCAGAGTTATTTGATTGTTTCCCCCCAAGGTTTTTATAAAATAGTATCATTATTCTCCGCGAGAGTCTGCTCTAATCGACTCAAAAGAATGCTGCCAGCAGCATTTGTGTGCAGTAAGCAGTTGCAGGTAGTGAGACAGTTGCATAGTGTCATTTTGTGCAAGTGTATTTCGATTTGCATTAAAAACGCGGCGTACATCTTAAACTAAAATAGTTTAAAGCTTCAATAAAAATTAGTGCAATAAACGATATGGAGGCAGAATCTCTAGAATTGGAAGATGGAGAGGTCGTGGAAGACGAGGTCAGTGAACGAAAATAATTTGACAGAAACCTAACCTCTCAATTGAAAAATATAGAATATTGTTCATTTCGCACAGAGTTATCCTGAAAGTAGACATTTTAGATTGTTTTTTGAGAGAAAATCTGGGAATTATTAGTATATTGAATTAAATTTGGATACTAGGGGGCAATTTACGCTTCAGTTTAGACAGTACCAAACCTAACCTCACCTTTGTTAGATGAAAATTTCGTAATTTTCTGAAGAGAGTTCCTGGTGCAAATATTGTCTTTCAGAAAACAGAGTGTTTTCCTTCAAATATCTTTGTCTTCAAATAGATTTTAGACTCAAATCGAGTAACAGTTTATCACAGACAAGTTTCAGGATCTAGATTATATCAGGGCGATCATTATTTTATTGACGTTATTTTAGTGTATTTACTTTTTTAAAGGAATTTTTCTAGTTGCAAAGTTGTAAATAATAATCTACTCTTCTATACAAAAAGGAAAATAAATATTTGTACGTTGTGTGTGCTCCAATGTGGCTGGAGAAAATTAAAATCCTTTGCTTGTCAAGAATGTCAAGTTGAAATTTTGTTTTCAATATTTGAGTTTACTCGTAAGTCACTGATAAACTAATCTAATTTACGTGAATTTGACAATATCGATGGCTAATGTAGTTTTCTCTTTAATAATTTAAGATTGTAACATTTTATTTGTGGAATTGTATAAATAATTTCAACTCAAATTCTGAAAAATACCAATCCCTTTAGAAATATTTTCATTATTAAATAATTATACGTAGAAGAATCCTTTACAATGTTTCTTATAATATTCACGGTGGTCGCAGGTCAGGGTCACACTAGAAAACAGGGGAAAATAAGGAAATTCTTTCGAGAGCGTGCCGAATTAAAAAAAAATTGTTATATAAAGTTAAATAACAGTGATTTATTTCTAAAAAAAATTGAGATATTTAGTTGAAAATGCATGTATTTTCGTAAAAATTATTCTTTTTTGGTAGAAGATTAATTCTTTCGGTTAAAAATTTATTTCATTGATTGAAAATTAGTTGTTTTTTTTTCATTAAAAATTAATTTTTTTAAATAAATTTGTATAGACATTTCATATTTTTGGTAGAAAATTAACCTTTTTGATTGAAAATTCGTAAAGAATTTATCTTCTGGGTTGAAAAATCAACTATTTCATTAAAAATTAATTTTTTGATCGAAGGCCCATCACTTTAGTTAAAAGTTCACTTTTATGGTTAAAAATTCACAAACATTGTTGAATTTTCCCGGTGACTAATTTACATTTTTTTGTTGAAAATTAAACTATTAGATAAAATTCCATTGAAAATTAAATTTTTTGTTGAAAATTTATGTATTTTGTTAAAAGTTATTCTTTTTTGGTAGAAGATTAATCTTTTCAGTTAAAAATGTTTTATGTACATTTTTTTTTATAACCATTTAATATTTTTGGGAGAAAATTAATTTGTTTATTTTGAAAATTTATTTTATTTGCTTAAAAACTCATTTCTCTAACTGGAAATTAAACTATTGTATTTTTTTGTTGAAAATTTGTTGTTTTTTTTACTTGTAAATTCCTATATTTTTGAAAATTTGTCTTTTTTTGTAGTAAATTAATCTTTTTTTATTGAAAATTCCATTAACAATTAAAATATCAGGATTGGAAATTCATGTATTTCGTTGAAACTTATTCTCTTTTTTTTGTAGAAAATAAATCTTTTTGGTTGAAACTTAATTTTTTTAACTAAAAATTTAACTAAATTTTTATCAACATTTTATTTACAGACATTTGGTCTTTTTGGTTAAAAATTAATCTATTTTGTTGAAAATTTGCCCTTTTTGTGGAAAATTCATTTTATATCAAAATTCAACTATTGAACTGAAAATTTATCTTTTTTCGTTCAAAATGTAAATATCCTAGGTAAATATTAATTATTTTAGTTATATTTGATTAATTATTGATTTATTTTATTTATTTAGTTTCCTATCGTTTTTGTTATTAAAATGGATTATTTGTTGATTTAATTTTAAAAAATTTAGATTTAATATATAAAACAACTTCAAGTAATAAAAAACATAAAAAACCAAATCAGGTTTTGAACAATGATTGCGATAGTTTGTAGATATAATTATTTTACTATGATTTTACTAACTATTTACTAAGATTCTTGAGAAAATTAAAAAAGATTTAAAACATTTTACGGTATGTCTAATCGAAATTTCACCAACAAAAGGTTCATCTATAATCATATATTTAAATTTTCAAACGAAACAGTTGATTCCTTAACCAAAAAAGATTAATTTCCAACCAGTTGTATTTAAAAAAAAGATAAACATTAAATATTTTCCAAAGGGGTCGAATTATGTACAAAAAAGTTAAATTTTTGAAACTGAAAATATGAATTCTCAACAAAATATATAAATGTTCTATTAAGAAGATTAATTTTTTTACCAAAAAAGACCAATTTTAAACTTTAAAAGATAGTTCAACTTTTAATGATGAAAAAAAAATTCTCCGCAAAAAATGTAATAGTTGCTATTTTAATCCAAAAAGATTTAAAATAAAAAACAGTTAAATTCGTTTAAAAAAATCCTAAGTTTCTCGGAAAAAAGTTCAACAAGATTTTTGAAAATTTTAAATATGCTGAAAAATTATAGAAAATATCGTAGAATTTTTATTTTTTTAATTTACAGGATTTTACGAAATTTTCGAAAAAATATAAGTAGTAAAATTCTACATTTTCCTAAATACCTTTTAAAAAGACTCGAATTATTTCTAAAATTGTTTAAAAATCTTCCAGATTCATTTCTGACCATTTTTAAAATCTTTTATAATTTTTTCTGACCTTCATAAATATTCTTTTAAAATTAATTGTTTTTAAAGAATCACTGAATATTATCAGAAATCTCAAGCCATTTTTTTATTATGCTTAAACTCTTCAAACCTTTCAAAATCTTTATAAAACATGTTCTAAAATAAAGAATTATAAAAAAATTCCTAGAGATCTTGAGTTGATTTTTCTATTTCCTTGAAACCTTTTAAAATTCTTAAAAAGCTTCTACATTTTTGTTTGAAATATTCAAAAATGTAGATTTTTAAAAAAATAAAATTATTCTTGTATCCTTTCAAACCTTCTGAGTACCTCTTAAACTTACTCGAATTTTTTTGAAAATTTTATTTTTTTGAAATTTTAGGAAAATGTTTTGAATGTTTTGTTCAAATTAATTTTTCAAAAAACAAAAAAATTAATTTAAATTTTCCCTGGAATCTTAAGAAAAAAATTTCATGGTCCTAAAATCTTTAAAATCATTAAAAAGCTTCCAAGTCTTAAAAAATCTACATTTTCTTTCAAATTTTTCGGTACTGGTAATTTTTTGTTTATCATGATTTCAATTTTTATTATCTCATGGAGCCCGTGAAAAAGTTTAGGAATTAGTTTGGTTGTTTGGTTCCAATATTAAAAAATAATAAAAATAAAAAAATCTTCTTTGAAAAATAAATTTTTAGAATTAAAATTCGTCATTTGGAAATTTCGACTAAAAAAATTCCAGAAAAATCAAAAGAACAAACTGTAAGTGCGAGAGTTTTGATAATTTCGTTCTATCAATTTTTGATATAGGATTTTTATATTGGACAAACTATATTTGAATATTATTTACTTGTTTTCAAAATTGGAAACAGTAGAGATATATGGAATGTTTATCCCGAAAAAAATTAACTATGATTTATTGAAATTTAAACATTTTTTAAAATTTGTAAGAAGAAAAAGTCAGAAAAAATGCGCGTATAAAAACTATTTTCAAAATAATTATTTTTTGTAAGTTTTTAAACTTTTTTCATAAAAAATGAAGGTAAAAAAATAAAATATGAGTTCGGCACAGCAACTATCTTAAATATTATTAAATTTGGCTCAGGGAATTGCAAAAGTCAGGGAATTCCTGAAAGAAACATTTCATATAAATTTCGAAAATAATAATTGAGAATTTTTTTAATTGGGGGGAGGGGGAATAAAAAATTATTAAGGGAAATCAGGAAGTTTTGAAAATAAAGTTTTGCAGCCACCCTGAATATTGAAAGTAAAATAAAAAAATAAAAATGGACAAACATTTTGTCTGGACAGCCCGAAGATGCCTTTGGGTCTTACAATATTCTTCAGCGACCACATGCAGTGCCAAATTTCGAGGAAGCTGGCAAAATGAAATACAGCGATGAATCGGACGAGACTTCAGTTTCCGAAAGTGATTCAGACTCCGACTCAGACTCGGCTCGTAATAAAACGAAAAGGCCGAAATTAAAAGTGAGACCAACTCGAGCTGCGAGGGAAAATTGCAGGACAAGGAACGACAAGTTTAAAATCTGGAATATGCAAGTGCAGGAGGAATCGATAACCGAAGATTTGGTATCTTGTGGGGTCACGAAAAGTATCTACGCAGACCGAAGTGTCGAGAGTTACGACTTCACGTTGGGTTATTCTTTTAAAAAAAGGGGAGAGCTCCGACAGCGAGAAAATAATAGTTCGGACGAGGAGAGAGAAGTCGAGGAAAGACTGAGCAACAAAAGAAATTTTTCCGACAGGCGCAATGTTAAACTGAGATTAGGAAAGAGAAGAGCCGATAATGAAGAGGCTGGCGATGATGATCACAAAGGCTCATCACGAGCGATGTCAGGTTTAAGCATCACTCCGGAATCGTCTGATGCTGAAATTGCTGCTGATATTGCCGCAAAACTTTACGAGAAGAAGGATATTCTGATAAGTAAGTTAAATATCATCAAATCAGACCTGAGATTCCTAATTTTTTAGAAGTAAAACGATTTAAGTGTTTTCTTGGTAAATTTTTTGAGTTTACCAGTTTTTCGAGAATTTGAAAATGTTTTCAGGCCTCACAAATAGGTACCTATTTCCCCTATTGTACCCTATTTCAGTTAAGGTCCGTAAACAGGGTGTCCAGCAATCATGAAAACCTCGAATTCACCTTGAATCTTTTTTAAACCTGGAAATAACGTTGAATTTTTCGGGAGCAACTTGAGTTGGAATTTTTTGTTGCTTTTAAAACAGTTTTTTTTATTGAATAATAATTAAAATGATTTCAGGGCACTTTTTGTAGACTATGCTAATTATTTGATAGATTGCATAGAACATACTGTAATATTGTGAATAATTCTTAAAGTTTTTAATTTCTTCACTCCTAATATAGAATGTTAAAGTATACATTTTTTTATATTCAGCTTACAATAATTCTAAATTTTTCAAAGTTTTTATAATATTTAAAAGGATTTTGAACATTTCAAAAATAATTCACAGATTTCGAAGAGCTAAACAGGATTTCAAGGATTTGAAAAAGGCCAGTAGACAAGATTTCACAAAATTGATAAAACTTTCAAAAGATTTCAAGTAGGTTTAATATTTTAAAAAGGGTGCAGTATATCAAGTTTCAAAGATTGTAAACGATTTCAAAATATTTTTATGAATTTAAATTGATACAAAAGATCTAAAAAATATTGCAAAGAATTATTAAAGATTTTATAATTTTTCAAGAATTTAAAAGATTTCAAAAAAGGTAAATTACACCAGATTTGAAAGATTTTTAACCATTTCAAAAGAAAAATCATTATTGGGAATCGTTAAACTGCGATGTGCCACCTGGTGACAAAAATGCGAACTAGAAAGAATGGGTACGATTTTAAAGATGCGTTTTAAATTGTTCACAAAAGTGTTTTAACGATTTTTCGTGTGGCATTTAAAGTATTTGTTAGATACTAAAAGTAAGTCCTTATCAGAAACAAAGGCTTTTAGATCAAATTCACATATTATACGGTGAAAAACACATTTTTTGACTGAAATATATTTCTAAAAAAACAAAAACAATTTTTATACTATTTATTGTAACTATCAAAAGATTATAAACTTAAATCGATTTGTTTTGAAGTAAAAATGAACTCAATGTAAATTTTTACTAATTTATACATGAAATATTTACTATTTAAAAGTCGGATCGAACAATTAGGTTAGAATATTTATTTCAATTGCAATCATATATTATTCGAATTCTTTGCATAATCTGTATAAAATTCGTCGCTACATACATTGACACTTTGATCAACAATAATTTTTAACTAAAATTATAAATCTTCAGCGAAGGAATTAAATTTGTAAGTAGTTCCTCTTTCAACCAAGAAGTTCAATTTTTAACCTAAAAACTTGAATTTTCAACGATAAGTGTAATAGTTGATATTTAAAAAAAGAATAATTTCAATTTAAAATGAAGAATATTCAGATTTAATTTTAAAAAATCGATTTTATACCAAAAACGATGAATTTTCAACAAAATACAAACATTTGTCACCAGATTTTTTAATTTTTGAGCCAAAACAATGAATTTTCTACAAAATAATTGAATTTTAACCAAAAAGATTTAGTTTCTACCAAAAAAGACGAACTTTTAACAAATTATCTCAATTTGCAATTAAATACTTTGAACAATGACCGCGATGTTAATCCAAATTTGATTCGATTAATTTTTTATTTATATTTTTTCGTTTCTACATTATTTACAATATAAAAAAAGTATATAATTTTCTATCAAATAGTTTAACTTTATACCAAATTCTTGAATTTTCACGAGAATCAGTCGAACTCTAAAGCTCAAAAATGCGTTTTTTTCACTGTACAAGATGAAAATTTAATCTAAAACTATTTATTTTTCATGAAGATTTGTTTTTAGCATTCAATTATTGATTTATACTTCAAAAACCAATCATCAAAACACTTTGATGCAAAAATTAAAATACACCTTTAAAATTGTACCTACTTTTTCTAGTTCCAGTTTTCGGGGCCAGGTGGCGAAATGGTCGACCACCATTCGCAATAGGCCTATACTGATTTTCCTATAATATTTTTTCCTAAGGGCAGCTTGCATTTTTTGGTGTTTACTAATTTATTTTTCGGACGTTTTTTAACAACTGTATAATAATTTTCATCAATAACGTAATACTAATAAAAATAAATGCACGAGCAACAAAGTTTTTAAAATATCTGCAAGACGTCGAAAAATCTTAGAATTTTGAAAAATTCAAAGTTTTAGTTCTTCACGGCGAATTTAAAATTTGCGAATTGATTTTTTTTTATTAATAGGAATAATAAGATTATAATTGAGTGAGCGAACAAAATAAAATAAATTGAAAAAAATCGATTTTCGGTTTCTCACGCAATTTTTGAATTAAAATAGAAATTTGAGATTTAAAAAAATTGTATTTTGTAATATATATGACGTAAAATAATCTAAAAGAAAAATAAGAACAATAGTTTTTTTAATAAATGAAAATTGATATTTTAACTTTATATTAAAATATTGTAAATTTTATTTTGAAAATCTAATTATCCTGGTTTAATATAATCTATTTTCGGTTAAAAAAAGCAAATATAACATATCGTTAAAATGTTGTAAATATTTTTCTACGTCTATATTTTTATAAAAAATATCAATTTTTGATGAAAAGCACTAACATAACCTAAAATTTTACAAAAATTGAAAACCCAATCTAAAATCTAGTAATTAAAATAAAAAAAAATACAAATTTTCGGCAAAAACTCTAAAATAAAAAAAAGTATCCAGAATTGTCTATCTTCTATGAAATATAATCATTTTTTTCCAATAGAACCGATTTTCAGTGAAACACGTTAACATAACCTAAAATTGTTAAAATATATTTTTAAAACGTTTTAAAACATTTTACGGAATTTTTAAAGATACCAAGGAATTTTCAAAAAATAATTTAATTTATGAGGATTTGAAATATTTTAGGCTATTTTAAACGATTATTATTAAATTTCGGCATATTTACATAATCTGAATGAATTTAAAATAATTAAAAATATTTTAGGGTATTTTTAAAGATTCCAAGGAGTTTCCAAGATCTTTAACAAGTTTCAAGTGATTTTAGAATATTTGAAATTATTTGAAATATTTTACAGTAGTTCAAAATATTCAAAGGAATTTTAAATAGATTTCTGTAATTTGGAGGATATACAGAGGATTAAAAAGATTGTAGGATATTTTTCAAGATTCCAATGCATTTTTTTATTGATTTCAATCATTCAAAAGGGATTTAAACGAATTTCAAAGGATTAAAATTGTTGTTTTTAATACTAATTTTTTATTTAACGCGACATTGTAACCTAAATTTGTTTAAAAATTGTAAATCTTCTTTCAAATCTAATAACTGGTTAATACAAATTTTTATTTCTGGCGAAAAACTTTATCGCTATGTAAAATTGTTCAAGATTGTAAATTTTTAAAAACTTTTTAAACAAAAGTCGTTGGATTTAACTCTTAATTATTTTTGTTTAAAAATACAAATTTTCGGTAAAATAGAGCTGTTGAAATATTGTACATCTTTGTTGAAAACTAATAATTTTTTATTTTAAATAAAAATTCCGAGTAAAAAAGACGTATATAATCTAAAATTATTCAAAATTGTCAATTTTATTTGAAATCTAATAATTTTTGCTTAAAATCCCCAATTCTGATGTAAAACACTAAATAAAAATCTATAATTTGTTAACAAGTTAACGTTTTGCACCGGAAATTGGTATTTTTAATTTATCAAAGATTTATCTGAAATTGGTATTTTTTAAAATAAATTATTATTCGTTACTTAGGATTTTTGTCCTGAAGTTAATGCTATTTCCAATTTAAAAAAATTATTACATTTCAATGAAGTTTCACAACTTTGTAGCGATTTTAGATTATTTTGATTTTTATATCGGAAATATATATTTGTTTTATAGTTTTTAAAATTAAATAATATTATTTTATTGATAATTGTTTAGAATTTAATAATTCAAAAAATATCTGTATTTTACGAAAATGTATACGAACTTTTAATACAGTTTGGAATGGGAGTAATTTTTTTTTAGAAAACTATAAGAAAAAATCCGATTCTACCCTAGGGGTCCAACCTGGTTGAAAAAAGTAGCAAAATTTCAAATATTGATTGTATTTACATGATTTAAAAAATTTAAGCAATATGACCCTTATAAATAATCATAAAATTGATTAAAATATAATAAATAATCCTTATTTTAAATCTTGTATTTACACTTTTTTTTAAATTTTGTTCAGGAACTTTTCAAAATGTTCATTATTTCCAAAGATATTTCAATTTTTCGAAAACATCGAAATTTGACATTTTTTGCAATATCTTTTTATAAAATTGAAATTTTTCTTTCAACTTAGGCTTATTAGACAAGTCGTAAATTTTATTTAATCTTTAGGAATTGCGTTTATTAATATTTATGTGCAGAAATTTTTTATTTCATAAGAAAAAATATGAAAAAGTACAACTAGATTTCGAAAATCGTTAATTTTCGTTATTTTTGTAGAAATTCATCATTTTCTATAAAAACCAATTGAAAAATATTAAAAACTTAACGTTTAGTATAAGGTTGTAGATTTTCCTATTTCTTTTGTAGAAAATTGTAAAATTTGTAATTTTTTTAAATTCGTGAAAAGATTTTATATTAAATTTAGATATTTTTTTTTATAAAGTTAAATAATTTAAATATTTCTTAAAATTTCATACAAAGGTAAATATTTTAATAAATTCGCGTACTTTTCTACAAAAAACATTTAAAAACTAAGATTGCCTTTTGTTGTTGTATTGTATCAAAAAGTTTCTTAAGAACTTTGTATTTTTTGTACAAAATTATAACACTTTATAAGTGAATACATTTTTCAAAAAGTTGACTCGAAATTATTTCAAATGTACACCTGGAAAACTTGTAAAAGTGATGGAATTTCAAAATCGTAGTTCTGTACCAACCCTGAAATTACACTTTTCTGGGTTTTCAAAAAAAAAATGTTTATTTTCACAGAGAAAGTCGTGGACATTTTGGGAAAGCAAAAGGCGATCGACTTCTTTCACAAGACAAAAAAAATTGAGGAGGAAGGGGGCATGCTGATTATGAACGGATCGCGTAGACGAACAGCTGGAGGAGTTTATCTTTATCTAGTGAAAAATGACGATCACCTTCCTCAGGAGAAAATCCGAGAAATTTTTTACGTCGATAAGAAAGAAAGTGCGGTTCAAAAGAAAAAATCTGAGGCTTCGGAAAGGAGACGAAAGGCTAAGGAAAAATTGCGACTTCTTGAAAGTAAGTTTTTTTTTATGTTTTATGGATTTTATACTTTAATTAACATAAAATTTTAACGAACTTTACAGTCCAAAGTGATCTCAAAACTGGGAAATAGGGTGAATTTTCACGAAAATTAAGGAATAAGGGCATAAATTCTTTCAAACAAAATTAATTTGTATGCAGCTTATTTAATTCATTATAAAACGTTTTGAATTTTATAGATTTTAAAGAAAAAATATTAAGCTTCAGTCAAAAACAGTTGCCCTTTCAACCAAAGCGGATTTTTCTAATAAAAAGGTGAATTTTTTATTAAAAAAACAATTTCTCAACCAAAAATATGATAGTTGTTATTTTTGCCAAAATGGATTTTAATTTTAAAATGAAAAACAGGTGAATTGAAACAAAAACGACCAAGTTTTAACAAAAGAGTTGAGTTTTGAAGCTAACAAGTCAATTTTTTTAAAACTCCGTTGGGTTTGAAACACGAAAAAAATTTGGTTTCAAAGAGAAAGATAATTTTGAACCAAATATTTGAATTTTAAAGCAAACGAGAAGAATTTTTAACAAAATGGATGAACTTTTAATTAAACAGTGGAATTTTCAAGCCAAAAAGACGAACATTTAATTAATTTTTAATTAATTAATTGATTTTTAATCTATGCAGATGAATTTTCAAGCCAAGAAGACCAAATATTTGAGTTTTTAATTAAAATTATGAATCTTTAACAAAAAAATAAAGTAATTTTCAACAAAGAAATTCAGCTTTGACCCGAGTAGTTGAATTTTAAATAAAAAAGAGTAATTATTAACAAAAAATAACATGATAGTTGATATTTCGCTAAACAAAATTAATTTAAAATGAACCTAAAATATGAATTTTTAACAAGACCTTTGTAAATTTTTAAGCTTAAAAGTCGAATTTTCTACAGGACTCTGAATTCAAAATCAAATGGTTAAATTTAATACTAAAAACGATCAATTTCAACCAAAAATTTTATATTTGTTTAATTCTGCAGTTATAAAAATAAATTTTCAACAAAAGTGTTCAATATTAAAGAAAAAAAATTAGTTTTCAATGTAAAATTCAATAGTTTCTTGTTCAACTGAAAACGATTCATTTTCAACTAAAATAGAGTATTTAAATTTTCAATTAGGAAATTTAATTTTCAACTAAGAAGAAGAGCTTTTGACTAAATAATTAAAATTTCAATCAAAACTTGCACTTTTAATTAAAAAGAATCAAAGTTGTACCAAAAGAAATGAATTTTCATCCAAGAAAGATTTTTCCTTCTAGAGGGGAAGAAAATAAAACATGAAAAAAGACTAACTAAAAAAAAGACTAACTAAAAAAAGACTATTTTTCAACAAAATATTTAAATTATTAATTAAAAAAGATAAATTTTCAACGAAATGATGATATGATGATTAATGATGAATTTTTAATAAAAAAATTAACTTTCAGTCAAGAATATTAATTTTCTAACAAAAAATTCGAATTTATAATAAAATACTAAAACCGATAAATTTTCAACAAAAATGAAAATTTCAAATTTTCAGTTAAAAAAAAGAATTTTAATTTTTTCAACTAACACAATAAGCGAAAAAAGCATGAATTTTAGATAATATATTTTTCAAATATGGAATAAAATTCTAAAAATGTTAGGAAAATTAATAAAAGTTTAGAACACATCACTTCTGAGAGAAAATATATTTAAAAAAGGTTGAAGTATTTTGTTAAAAATTTATTTTTGTTCGTAAAATCTACGCGTTTTTTATTTTAAATTAAAATCCTTTTTTTTAAATATCAACTATTTTCTTTTTCTTTTGAAAATTAATCTGTCTAGAGTAAAAATTCAACTCCTTGATTAAAAGTTGAAAAATTTTCTTTTTGTTTTTGTTAAAGATTTATAATTCGATATGAAAGTTCGTTTTTTAAATAAAATTGTTGTTTTTTGTTTAACTGAAAAGTTAATTATTTTATTAAAAAAGAAATTTATTGCTTTTAAATTAATTTTCTTTTTTAATTTATATTCTCGCTTTGAAAGTTCAACTGTTTACAGAAAAATAGCCTTTTTGACATGAAAATTCCACAATTTCGTATAAAATTTAACAAACAAAATAATTTTTTTTAAAAATTAATTCTCCTCAATTAAAATTACATATCATTTTTGGTTAAAAATGTATCCTTTTTAGTTTAAAATGTCTACTACTTAGTTCAAAATTTCTGCAATTTGTTGAAAATTCGGGGTTTTTTATCAAAAATTTCAACCGAAATTGAATTATTTCTTGAAAATTCATATTTTCTGGCAGACGATTAATGTTCTTAGTTGAAAATTGAACTTTTCTGTAAAAAAAATATATGTATTTAATTTATAATTTGTACTTTTTGATAGAAACTTAATTTTTTTGTTGTTGAAAATGAATCTTTTTTATTTGAGAATTCAAGTATGCTGTCAAAAATTCATCTCTTTGTTTGATAAATGTACAATTTTGTTAATAATACTCCTTTTTTTTAAACCGGTGATTTTAACTAAAAATATAAATATTCCATTTTTTGTTAAAAATTAACATTTGTAGTAGAAAATTCATCTACTTTGTTGAGAATTAATATCCTTTGTTGAAAATTGGCATTTTTAGTATAAAATTTTCTTTCTTTGTTCAAAACTAAACTACTTGGTAGAAAATATCTCTTGTTTTGTTAACAATTAATATTTTTGGTCGACAGTGATTTTTTTTAAATATACACATAATAAATAATAAATATAATAAATAATAATAAATACAAATACAACAAATAAATTCAAAGAAATTGTTGAAAATTCATCTTTTTGGTTTAAATGTCAACTGCTACTTGTTTTTTGAAACTTCAAGGTAAATTAAAAAAAAAATAATAACAGTTTAAAAATATGAAAAAAAATTAATTAAATTCAGTAAGTTTGAAACGAGCTTCGAAAAATTCAAAGGAACTCACAGAATTTGATGAAATGTCTAAGAATAAAAAAATCATTCAATTAAATAGAATTGGGTGAATTTAGAAGAATTATGGGTTAATTAAAAAAAATTAATATCTCTTAACATCTTTAAAATGCTACTAATTTCTAATACAGGAAGTGATTAATGAATGTAAAACAATTCAAATTAAATTCAAAATAATTCAAATAAATTGAAAAACATTGTTTAGAAGAACTTAATTCAAGTAAATCAAAAAAAATCCAAGCGAATTCCAAAGAATTAAAAACAATTAAATTCAGTTCGATTAAAAAAATTTTAATTGTTTGGAAATTTTTGTTTAAATCCATTTATTTCTGTAAAATCTGAGTGAATTCAGAGGAATTTAAGGGAAAAGAGAATAATTGGATGAAATTCAGAAAAAATCGAAATGAATTTAAAAAACAATCGAGTGAATTGAAAACCATTTAAAAATATGAGAAAATCAGTTGCATTAAATAAATTTTGAAATGAGCTTAGAAAATTTAAAAAGAATTTAAAGACTTCAAGATTAATTATGCAAAAAATTTGAGAAATCCATTCAATTGAGTATAATTGAGTGAATTTAGATTTCAAAAGAATTAATAAGAATTCACGGCAAATTCCAAATGAATTGAAAAAAGAATATTTTTAAATCTCTTGAAATCTTTGAAACCCTACGAAACACGTCACTTCTCTTGAATAAATTCTTTAAAATCCACTAAAATATTCTAAAATCCCATGAAATTATATGATGATATTTTCAAAAATCCTAGAAAACTTTGAAACTTTCGGAAACCTTATTAAATTCCTTGTAATTTTTTGTGACCGGGAAAAGACAGTGGATTTATTTTTTGAATTTTGCTATTATTCTATTTATAATGCATAATTTGAAAATCTTGTACTTAAAAAATTTCCATTCAAGATTTTTATCTTTAAGCTTACATTTTTAATTGAATGAATTTTAAAATGCTGTCTTGAAGAATTGAACAATTAATAAAATACGTTTTTATCTTATGAACTATAAATAGAAATAAATATTTTTTTAAAATGTATCTGTGCTTTTATGTATTAAAAATTGAACAATAATTGATTTCACAAACTAATTTTAAATTCGTTCTAAATTTAAGATTTTCCAGATTTTTACCAAAAATGTTTAATTTTTAAGTGAAATTTGTGGAATTTTGATTTATAAATAAGAATTGAACACTTATTATTTGTAGAAAAAATTTGAGTAATTTTAGGATTTAAAAAATTTTTCTCAAAATCTTCCAGATTCTTTTCTGACAATTTTGTACATCTTTTAAAACCTTTTTAAATATTCTTTTAAAATAATTTTTCAAAATGAAAAATCATTTTCAATTTTCCTAGGAATCCTGAGAAAATGTTTTTATTCTTTTGAAGCCTTTCACAATCTTTGTAAAGCTTCTAAATTTATTGTTTGAAATCTGAAAAAATCTAAATTTTGCGTTAAATTCGGCAATCAATTCAAGTTTTAAATTAATTGCGAATATTTTCAACACTTCTTAATATCTTTTAAAATTGCTCATATTTCTTCTACAAATAATAAGTGCTCATTTATTATTTATACATAAAATTTTAAGGACATTAAAAAAAATTCCAGGTTTTTCTTGAAAATTGTAGGAAAAATTAAATTTATCTTGAAAAATATTTAGAAGTTCTGAAAAAATTTTCAAAAACAGTTTTAAATTTGAAATAATTTAAAAGAACTTCAAGATTTTGAAATAAAATTTTTAAACTTTTCATGGATGTTTAAACTATTTAGAATGAAAATAATTTAGGAAATGTTCAGTTTAAAAAACTTCAATCTTCCAATGTTTAATGTTGCTAGTTAAAAATTCCTGAAAATAATATAATTTTACCAATTTTAAAGTTCATTGATTGATTTTTTAAGTAAGAGCATTGAAAATGATGACGTGGATTTATATTTTTGGAACTGAATCTGAATCTTTGAACTCTACAGTTTATAAAAGTTAAAAATTCTAAATTTGGCAGCTTTAAATTTTAATTTAATTTCTAATTTTTTATTTTATTTCTTTTACCCTGAATCTGTTAAAGATTTTTAAAACCTCTCAAATAGTTCCATATCTTCTGAAATTCTAGAAAATTATTTATCCTAAAATATTTCAAGCGCTTTGAAATACATTCAAATATATAAAAATAATAAATTTGAAAAAAAAAACTCTTTTGAAATTCCTTGAAACTTTTAAAAGCTCTTAAAAATTTCATAGAATTTTTCAAAATACCCTAAATTATTAAAAATCCCTTCAGATTATTGAAATCTATTAAAAATATCTCGGAACCTTCAAAAATATCCTGAAATATTTTTAAAAAGTGACTAATAGTGACTTTTTGGCAGCCCTGATTACATTTTACAGTTATTTTTTACAGAAATTCTCTGATCTGCTACTATTTTCATTTAAAATCCCTCACTCTTGGAACCAATTTTTTAAAATAGTGTCTTTAGTTCTTCAGGGTGGCCGTTTTAATTAAATAAAAAAATTCCCGGTTAAATTTAAGCATTGCAAATTGACTTTTAAGCTTTTAAAACTGAAGTTGAGAAGTTGTTTGATTCAAAACTTTTGTATTCAAATGCTCAATAATTTACACGTATAAAAAGGAAACTGCTAACACTTTTTAACTGAATAATTTGAAATTAAATTTAATTAAACTGCCAATTTAAATTTTTTTAACTTCTATATATTAAGTTCAAAGATTCAGATTCGGTTCGAAAAATATGAATCCAAGTTATCATTTTCAATGCAATATTAAGCTAGATAATTAAAAATTGAGCTACTCCATTTTTTTTACAAACTAAACACTTTTTAAATTAAAATTTATTTCTATTTTAAATAATTTAAAAATCCTTCAAATGCTTCAAAATTTTCTTTCAAAATTTTGAAACGTTTGCATGTTGTTTGACATTTTTTAAAACAATTTTTTCAGAAATTCTAAACATCTTTCAAAATGATTCGAATTTTCCCTAAAATTTTTTTTTATATGCTGCCAAATTGAAAAAATTTCCTTAAAATCTGCCACATTCATTTCGGATAATTTTGTAAATATTTTTTAATATTCTCTAAAAATTAATTTTTCGAAATAAAATAAAGCTTTTCAGTTTTATACCATGCACTATTTGCACCGAAATTTTGGTACGAATAGGCGAATTTTTTCGTTACACGTAGACAATTCGTTTAAATTATTTGAAATCATTTACAAATTTTAATTAATTTTGAATTTTTTCAAAACTTCTAAATATTTCTTCAAATTACTTAAATTTTATATACGAATAGTAGGTGTTCAATTGTTATTTATGTATTAAAATTCAAAAATTTGACTTGCAAATTAATTTTTTTAAGTAGAACAATTAAAATTGTAAAGTTCAAGGTTTAGTTTTGAATCTTTAATTTATAATTATTGATTATTTACTTTTTAAATCTTAAAGTACAGTTCAATTTCAAGAATCATTAATTAATTTATATTCACATTTGATCAACTAAAAATATTTTTTGTAAATCAAAATTTTTTGATTTTAAACGCATCTACATTTTAACACTTTTCAGTCTTTAAAACTGAACTTTCAAATTCTTTAAATTAAAATGTACGCTTAAAAATTAAAAATATAAAATGGAAAGTTTTTAAAGTGAAAGATTTTTAATTTAAGCATTATAAACTGAATAATATCAGAATTGGAAAAGATCACAATTTAACAAATTATTTAAAAAACGGTTGAAATCAAAGTTGGACAAATTTTTTATTCTAAAAATGTTGTAAAATTTCTGACGATAAAATAAATTCACTCAGGTTGGCCGTTTTAATCGAAGAAAAAAATACCCGGTCATTTTCCCGGGTTTTCTCGGTTCGCAAACATTTTTCACGGCCAGTAAAATAAAAAAAATCGAACTCTAAAGCTTAACATTCTTCCATTTGCAATTTAAAAAATAAGCTACAAATTAAAGCACTCAAAACGGAACTCTGGAATTTTAAACCTTTGAAATTGAAGTTTAAAAGTTTTTTTTTTGTTCAAAAATGTTGTATTCAATTGCTCAATAATTTACATCTAAAAAATGGCAGGTACTAACACTTTTCAATTGAAATTTTTTAAATGAAATTCAGATAAACTGCAAGAACTTTTAATATTTGAAAATTAATGAGTTTAAATATTCAGATTCAATTCTAAAAATATAAATCCGCGTTATCGTTTTAAATGTTCTAAATTAAAGAATCAATGAACTTTAAAATTTTCAAAATTATTTCAAACAATTTTAAGCTAGAAACATTAAAAATTGAACGGTTAAAATTGCTTAAACTGAACACTTCTTAAGTTAGAAGTTAAATTATTTTCCTTTTAAGTAGTTTAAACATCCTTGAAAAGCGTCCAAATTTTATTTCAGTTTCTTGAGAAATCTAGAAGTTGTTTTAAATTTATTCAGCTTTATAATTATTTGTGAATTTTTTTAAGAACTTCTAAATATCTTTTGAAATGAATAGAATTTTTCCTTCAATTTTTAGAAACTCCTGAAAATTAAAAAAAAAAAATCTTAAAATCTTCTAGTTTCTCTTTTAACAATTTTCGAAATGTTTTAATATCTTTTTTTAATATTCTTTTAAAGCCTTTTACAATTATTGAACAGTTTCTTTTTTTTAAATCTGGAAAAATCTACATTTCGTATTGAATTCAAGTTTTGAATTAATTTTGAATCTTTTGAAAACTTGTAAATACCTCTTGAAATTACTTAAATTTTTACCACAAATAATGAGTGTTCAATTGCTATTTAAACACCAAAATTCAACAATTTCACTTACAAATTAAACATTTTTTTAAAACTAACAATGAAAATTGTAATGTTCAAGGTTTAAAAGCTCTCCGAAATTTTAACAATTCAAGGCTTTCTATGTCAAACAATTCAGTTTCCAATTGTTTAATTTTTAATATTTGGCTTCAATTCATTCTTCATAAATAAAGAGTCAAATATTGCTACATTTTAAATAATTATTCTTTTCTTTAATTAATAAACTTGAAAGATTAAAAATGGAATATTTGAGATTGGAACAATATTTAAAATTTACTGAAAGCCTTTAATTACAAATACATTATTATGAAATTATTTTTTAATTAAAAATAGTTTATAAAATTTCAATCGGACTTTTGTATTTTTTTATTGACTAAGACTTTTTTTGAATTGAAACAGTTTAATTCATTTCCCGGTTTTTCCCGGCCTCATAAAATTCCCGGTTTTCCAGGTTTCCCGGTCCAGCGGCATTTGATTAAAAAGTTCTCTTTTTTAGTTAAATATTCAACTATTTCTTTAAAAAATCATATCTTTTGTTGAAAAATCGTGTTTTTGGTTAAAAAAATCAATCATTTTATTTAAAATAAATCTTCTTTTTTGAAAATTGGTCTTTTTCTTTGAAAATTCAAGTTGAATATTCACGTTTTTTTCTGTTGAAAATTTGTATTTTTAGTTAGAAAATTCATCTTTTTAGTTAAAAATTCAAGTATTTGAATAAAACTCTATTTCTTTGGTTTAGAATCTACCTATTTGAATGAAAACTTATTTTTTAAAGTTAAAAATTAATTTTTTTAAACTAAAAATTTAACTATTCCATTGTTGCTTAAAAATGTATCATTTTTAGTTGAAAGTTCATTTATCGTCTTAAAAACCCGTCTCCAATTGAAAATGCATTCAATTGAAAATGCATCTTTTTTAGATGAAAATTCATGTATTTTATTAGAAATTTGTGTTTTTTCAGCTAGAAAACTTATATTTTGGTTCGAAAATTTAACTATTTTCTTGAAATTTCGTTTTTTTTAATTAAAATTTTTTTTCTGAAAATGTAACTCTTTCATTTTTAGTTTAAAATTAATCTTTTTGAGTTGAAAATTTATTCATTTGGTTATAAACTCGTATTTTTTGGGATGAAAATTTAATTATTTTGATAGAAAATTTAAATCTTTGATATGAAAATTAAAATATTTGTTTTCTGGAATATCAACTATTACACTTTTCATTCCTTGGCCGGGAATTTTACGAATTTCCAGAAGAAAAATTTGCCCAAGTTTGATTTCAGCAATTTTGTAAATAATTAAAGTATAAAAAAAAACTGAGCAATAATTGATTTGACAAAACGATTCTAAATCCGTTCAAAATTTGTGAATTTCCAGATTGTAACTATTTGAATTCGAAAGCTTTAATCCGAATTGAGATTAATGTAATATCATTTATTCCGATAATTTTATTTTTAAAAAACAATTTTAATTATTCTTTAATAAAATATTTTTAACTCCAAGTTTTAGGTCTTCCTTTATATTATTTTTTATATTAAATTGAATAAATAAATTTATTAATATATTATTTTTATTAGTTTTCTTAGCCATTACAAATTTCACTGTTCATTTAAGACGAGTAAATTGAACACAAATACATGTAAAAGTAAACAATTTGAAATTGAATTGTTTTACACAGAAAGCTTTGAATCTGTAGTATTTCGAAGAGCTTTTCAACTTTTAACGTTACAATTTGAATCGTTCTGTTTAAAAAATGTTTAAAATCATGCAATTAAAAAAAATCCTTAAAATCTTCCAGGTTCTGTTTTGATCATTTTGGAAATCTCTGAAAATCTTTTTAAATTTTCTGTTACAATAATTTTTGAAAATGAAAAATCATTCTCAATTTTCCTAGGAATCTTAAGAAAATGTTTTTATTTTTTTAAGCCTTTCACAATTCTTAATAAGTTTCTAAATTTTTTGGTTGAAATCATTTCAAGTTCTAAATATAATTTTGATATTTTTTAAAATTCCAAATATCTCTTAAGATTACTCTAATTTTTTCTACAAATAATAAGTGTTCCTATTGTTATTTATAAATTCAAATTTTAAGAATTTTGTTTAATTTGCAGGATTTTCTAAAAGTTGTAGGAAAAATTCAATTCATTTAAAAATATATTTAAACGTTTCGAAAAAATTTCAACAATGATTTTAAATTTGGAAAAATATATAACCACTCCTAGATTTCTCAATTTTTTTAAATCAATTTTTTAAGTTTTTGAATGATGCTTAAACTATTTAAAATTACAATAATTAAACTTTGAATTTTAAAAAATTGTTAATTAAAAAAAATTATTTTTAATTTTTTAATTTGTCTAGCTTAAAATTAACTTGAAAAAATATTATTTTGAAAATTTTTAAAGTATATTGCTTGATTCTTCAATTTACAGTATTGAAAATGTTAACGTGGATTTATATTTTTGGAATTTAATCTGAATCTTGGAATTCTATAATTAGATAACAAAAAGATTAATTTTTGACCAAAAACGTTCATTTAAAAAAAGATACATAAATTTTCAATGAAATAGTTGAATTTTCAACTAAAAAATATCACTTTTTAACCAAAAATGAAATAATTAAATTTCCAGTTAAATAAAAATAAAATTTCTACAAAAAGTCAAATTTTCAAACAATGTGATAAATGTTCAACTAAAATGGTGAATCTTCAACTGGAATAAATGAATTTTAAACCAAAAAGATACAATTATTTATTGACAATGTAAATTTTTAAATAAAATAAATGGTTTTTTAACGAAAAAGTTGAATTTTCAACTAAAAAAGGCAAATTTTTAACAATTTAGTTGAATTTTGAACTAAACAAAAATTTCAACAAAAAATGTAATAATTAAATGTCTTGTTTAAAGAAAATTAATTGTGCAAAAAAATGCAATCAAAGTGATGAACTTTCAAGTAAACTGATAAATCTTCAACTGGAGTAGATGAATTTTAAAGCGAAAAGATTAATTTTTAAACAAGAAGATTAATTTTCAAACATAAAGATTATTTTTTGTCCAAAAACTTTCATTAAAAAAAAAATACATAAATTTTCAATGAAATAGTTGAATTTTCAACTAAAAAAGATCAATATTTAACCAAAAATAAAATAATTAAATTTCCAGTTAAATAAAAATAACATTTCTACAAAAAAAAGTCAAATTTTCAAACAATGTGATCAATTTGCAACTAAAATTATGTATTTTTAACTGGAGTAAGTGA
Source organism: Belonocnema kinseyi (assembly GCF_010883055.1). Taxonomy (NCBI): domain Eukaryota; kingdom Metazoa; phylum Arthropoda; class Insecta; order Hymenoptera; family Cynipidae; genus Belonocnema; species Belonocnema kinseyi. The sequence continues at coordinate 94,262,325 of NC_046661.1, forward strand.
ATTTTCAACCAATAAGATACATTGTTTTTGCCGAAAATGTAAATTTTTAAACAAAATAAATGATTTTTTAACGAAAAAGTTGAATTTTGAACTAAAAAAAATCAGTTTTCAACAAAAAATGTGAATAATTAAATTTCCAGTTTAAAAAAAATGCAATCAAAGTGATGAATTTTCAACTAAAATGATCAATCTTTAACTGGAATAAATAAATTTTAAACCAAAAACATATTTTTTTACCGAAAATGTACATTTTTAAACAAAATAAATAAAGTTCTAAACAAAAAAGTTTTAGTTATTCTTTCATATTATTTTTTATATCAAATTGAATAAATACATTTATTAATATATTATTTTTATTAGTTTTCTTAGCCATTAAAAATTTAGACGGTTCATTTAAGATGAGTAAATTGAACACAAATATATGTGAAAGTAAACAATTTGAAACTGAATTGTTTAACATAGAAACCTTTGAATCTGTAGAATTTCGAAGAGTTTTTCAACTTTTAATGTTACAATTTGAATCGTTCTGTTTAAAAAATGTTCAATTTGTAAGGTACATTATTTTTGTTGTAAACAAAATTTGAGTAATTTCAAGAGATATTTTATAGTTTCGAAAAGATTCAAAATTAATTAAAAACTTGAAATATCTTCAAGTAATTGAAAAGAAGTTTGTTAACATTTTTGTTTAGAACTTCTAAATGCATTTTAAAATTAACTGAATTTTCCTACAACTTTTGGAAAATCCTCCAAATTAAAAAAAAAATCGTTAACATCTTTTTAAATTTTACGTTACAATAATTTTTCAAAATGGAAAATCATTTTCAATTTTCTTAGGAATCTTAAGAAATTTTTTTTATTCTTTTTAAGCATTTCACAATTCTTAAAAAGTTTCTAAATTTTTTGGTTGAAATCTGCAAAAATCTGCTTTTTTTATTTGGCTGTGGGTATTTGCAACAAAATTTAGTTACGAATAGCCCCAATTTTTCGGGTCACAAACTTCGTGTAAATGATTTGAAATACTTAAACTATTTAAAATGAAAATAAGTTAACTTCTAATTAAAAAAATTGTTAATTCAAAAAAAAAATTTAATTTTTAATTTGTCTAGTTTAATATTACTTGAAAAAATATTATTTTAAAGATTTGTAAAGTTCATTGCTTGATTATTTAATTTAGAGTAGTGAAAATATTAACGTGGATTTATATTTTTGGAATTTAAGCTGAATCTTTGAACTCTATAATTTATAAAAATTCTCAATTTTGCAGTTTATCCGCATTTCATTAAAAAGATTTCAATTGAAAAGTGTTAGTACCTTCCATTTCATACGTGTACATTTTTTGACTTCAGAGTTCGATTTTTTAAATTTCATTGACCGTGAAAAATGTTTGCGAACTGGGAATTTTTTTCTTCGATTAAAACGGTTACCCTGTTTAACGAAGTATTTCAAAAACGATTGAAATCAAAGAAAGTTGGACAGATTTTTTTGTCTATTTTCTAAATTCTACTTGTCCTTTTCAGACGGATCTGACAAAGATTTGCCAGCCTTGCTCACAAGAGCGGAACTGTCAACGCGACAAATTGCGGAAGAGGCGAGATTGAGACGAGGTGAAGGCATGGACCGAACTCCTCCCTTGGATTCTGAGAGAACCGTGTCAAATCCTCCACCGAGTCCAGTTACGGACGATCCTGATCACACGGAACAAGTGAACGATTTCTTGTCAACCGGAAGACAGGAAATTGATTACGACGATGTTCTCGATATTGGCGATGTGGACAATATGGAAGTTTTTTAATATCCTGAAAACTTTTATTTTTAAGCCTTGTCCCTTTCTCATGCATTGCTTCTCTAATTTGCCTCAGTTAATTTTAGGTAATTATTTATGCCAATGAATGAGAAAGTCCCTAATCTTAATTTATTTTTTTCACTTCATTCCTCAATTCGTTTTACTTTGTTGAAACAAGAGGCCCTTTATTTTCTTATCTTCGACTTTAATCTCTTTTCCTCGACAATATTCACCACAGCCTCCTGCAAACCAAGAGTTGAAAATATGGCCCATGTGTTTTGAAAACGGCCGTATGGCGGCGCTAGTAGTTACTTTTTTCTAGTTGTTTTGCCGGTTATATGACGGTCGTATGACCCCACTCTCATGCTGCCAAATGCTATTATTTCTAATTGAAAGCGTTCCAAATTGTACACTTTCAGAGTGAATTTTGAAAGTTGGGAAATTTTATTAGAAAAAATTTGACATTTTAGCATTTCTAATTTAAAGCTTAGAGAATGAAGCAATTTTATTTTACGTATAAGAATATCGAATTTCAATGATTTAAGATAACAAGAAAATTTCGAAAATAGAACAAGTTCAAAATGATCAAAAAGGAAATATTTTCCAAATGCAATTTTGAAAATTCAAAGGAATTAAAACTCTATTATTTGTAAATAAGAGCGTTCTAAATTGAAAAATTTCAGACTACAATTTTTTTTTTAATGGAGAATTTTTGTAGAAAGGAGTTGAAATTGTATCTTTTCTAATTCAAAGCATTTAATATTGAGCGATCTTATTTTGAATTGAAGAATCTTAAATCTGAATAATTTAAAATTAAAATTTCAAAAATAAGACAAGTTAAAAAATTTACAAATTAAATATATTCAGATTAGAATTTTGAAAATTCGCAACAGCTTTCTTCTGCAGATTATCCTTTTATTTATAAATTTTATTATTTAGTTGAAAATTTAATTATTTTGTTTAAGATTTTCTTTTAATTCATCTGTTTGGTTTAAAATTCTACTGTTTAATATAATATTTGGAGGTTGAAAAGAAAACTGAAATATTTTCTGGATGAAAATTTAATTATTTTTGAAAATTTGTTTTTATTTAATTGGAAATCCATTTGTTTTAATAAAAATGCCATCTTTTTGGATAAACATCCAACTAATTGTTAGAGAATTCAGGTGTTTAGTTAAAAATTCATCCTTTTTGGTCGAAAGAATTCCTCTTTTTCGATTGAAAATTCAATTCTTTTCGTAGGAAATTATTTTTTGTTACGAAAATTTAATTTTGGATTTTGTAGTCGACTTGAATCTTTTTTGGATGAAAACTCAACTTTTTGGGATTAATAATTCTTCTGCTTTAAGAGAAATTGAATCTTTTTTTTATGAAAGTGCAACTATTTGGTAGAGAATTAAACAGTTTTGTTCAAAAGTCATCCTTTTTGTTTAAGAAATTACTTTTTATATCAAAGATCAATAATTTAGGTTAAAAATTAATCTCTTTGCTTAAAAGTTTAATTATTTCGTTAAAAATGATTCTTTTTTAATTGAAAATTCAACTACTTGGGTAAAAGGTAAACTTTTTTGTTAAAAATTTATTTTTTTTTGATTGAAGGTTTATGTCTGGTTGAAAATTTAACTGTTTAGTGGAAAATACATTTTTTTGCAATTAATTTTTTAACAGAAAATTGAACTTTTCCGTTTTTTCAAGATTGATATTTTTTAGTTGAAAATTCGCCTTTTTTTAAAACAAAAATTATTTTTTAGTTTGAAATTTTATTTTTGTCAGTTTCGTGGAAACTTATTTTTTTCTTAAAGTAATATTTTTTGTTTGAAAATTCCATTTTTGTAGAGAAAATTCGTCTTTTGGCTCGAAGGTCAAACAATTTAGATAAACTTTTTTTCTTGAGTGAAAAATCTTTATTTGTTGAAAATTCGTTTTTTGGTTTTAAAATTCATCTTTTTTTTGGTATAAATGTCATCTTTTCTAATTGAAATATAAACTGTGACACGTTTTCGATAGAAATTTATTTTTATAGGGTGAGTTTTCAACTATTGTATTAAAAATTCAATTATTTTTTTTTGAAAATTCATCTTTTATAGTGGAAAAGACATTTTTTTGTTTGAATGGATTGAATAAATTTGAAAATTTTTAATTTGTATATAAAATACTGTATATGAAAATTTTTAAATGATTCTTTTGTCAGGAATTTCAAAAGAAAATTGTAAAAATATCACAAAACATTTTGAATTATTTCCTACAACTTTTAAAAAGTTTGTAATAAATTTTAAAGCAAAATGTTGAAATTTTGTCATATTACATAATTTTAGAAAAAAATGGAGTAAGATTTTAAATAATTATCAAAGAAGAATCTGAAAGATTTTTATAATTTTGCAGTAATGATTTAAATAATTTTAAGAGATAAGAAGGTTTAGAAGGTCTGAGACAAGATTCAAAATATAATAATTGTCCTTATATTCGTGTGAAAATTTTTAATAATTTTTTATTTTCAAAAAGGAACTTTAAGGAAAAATTTAAAAAGTGTTTTCAACACATCAGACGATCTCCTAAAATTTCGAAAAAGAGTCTAGAAGATTTTGAAGAAAAATGTTTCAATTTGGTAAGTTTACAAAATAAAAAAAATTGAGTAAATCCAAGAAATATTCAGCAGAGTTAAAGAGATTCAAAATTAATTGTAGACATTAAAGATTTCAAGAGAATACGAAAATTGACTTTAAATGTCTGGAAAAATGTAGAAGATTAGAAAAAATTGAGCCAGTAAAAAATATTTTCAGGAATTTTAGGCGTTTTAAATAGATTATAACTGTTTAAAAACTGGGAAACATTTTCGAAAATTTAGCAAATATTTCTTTTAAAAAGACTTGAATTTTTCATAATATTTGGTGAAATCCTATAAAATAAAAAAAATTCTTTAAAATCTAGATTTTTTTCCGACATGTCTGAAATATGAAATTTAAAAACAAACTAATAGTACTTATTTTCTTGTTCTCAATTCTCATAATTTAGCTTCAACATGGATTTGTTAAAACACTGAAAAATAATTTTTTGAATAATTTGAGTGTTGCCAAAGATAAACAATATCCGTTAATGGTCTTTATTTAAGAGTGACAATACAAATGTTAAAATATTTTAGCTTCGTTACAAAGTCTATTTGATTAAAAAATGTGAAAAAATAGGAAAAACTAATAATTAGCGAAAAAAATTGCCAAAAATTTAAATTAATCAATTTTAAAATTGCCGAAATAAAAAATAAATAAATTGTTAAATTCCCATAAATATTTCTATTCCAGAAATTTAAATTTGCCGAAATTTAAGATATCCGAAAATAATGAATAAACTATTAATTGATGGCTACTTAAATTGTTTTCCTTATTTTATAATTTCATAAATAGCTCACAAATTAATAATCAATTAACTATGTTCAGCAGTTCTCAATTTGGAGAATTGAAATATTCGTGGCAATTTAATAATTCATTTATTTGAGAATTTTATTTTCTGTAATTTAAAAATTTTGTCGTTATGTGAAATTTGATAATTCGGTAATAATATGTATTTTCGGCAATTTTTTTTTTATTAATTTGGGTATTCGTTATTTATTATTTTTTAGAGGTTCTGAATATCCATTCAATTTGTTTATTTGTTTTAATTATGTCATTTATGCGGCTTTTTCTTATATTAAAAGAAAAGTAGGTACATATGTCTCATTAACTACCAAATTCAAGACTATGAAGAAAAAATGATTTTAAAGGGTTTTTCATATTTTTTTGGTAATTTTTATGCATTTTTCCTATAGCGCTGCATAGTTCTGCAGAACAAAGTTACTACCAGCGCCGCCGCACGGCCGTTTTCAACTCTCGTGACACATTTTTTACATTGGAATTTTTTTTCTCTTATATTAGAGGAAAAAAATTTGATTTTCGCCCCCCCCCCCCTTCCTGTAAAAATCAAATCTAGTGTCTTTTATAATAGGCACTGGCTTTTTCTAAATCGTCAATGTTTAAAATAGATTCTAGAAGAAATTTTTGATTAGAAACTGAAAAAAGAGAGACATTTATACAGATTGTACATAAGATTTAAATACGATGTGCATAATTCTTGAAATTACAAGAAAATCGTATTTCTAACTCAAAGATGGTCTCGAGTCTTTTTTTTTTATCATCTGAATACTAAAAAAAAAAACTCTTTTTCAACTTTGAAACTGATTACCTTCATTTTCGTGACTTTAAATTAATTTAGCAATGAGGTTATTAAAAAAAAACTTGATGCTTTTTCGCAATATTCACTCATGTACATAAAAAAAATATTCTTTAACGAGTGATTTTTACGCCTTAAGTGAGGAAAATGATAAGGTTATAGGAAATTGTTACGTTGAAATAAAACAGACGTTTTTTAACATAGATTTTTAGTCTTTATTCTCCTAGTTTAATTAAATACATTATTATTCTAAAATTCTTATCTTAGATAATGAGAGACTTTACACAGGTAATTAAAACAATGGTCAATTGTCATGTTTCAGGCCAATTTCTGAAACAGATTGAGCAGCAACAAGCACCGATCTTTGACCTGTAAAATATAATATATAATTTAGAGGTGTGCTGTCCGTTTATTTGATTTTGCAATGTAAATTTAGATGCGCTTGGTCAATTGGATTTTTCGAAATAGAAAAAAAATTCAATAAAAAGGTTCATTTTCAACCTTAAAAATAAGTTAAATAGAATAATTAATTTTCAACTATAAACAGATGAATTTTCAACGAAGAAGTTACATTTTTTAACTAAAAAAAAGAAAAAAAGTTTCAAGAAAATAGTTGAAAATTTAACTATTTTGTTAAAACTTCATTTTTTTCGCTGAAAATAAATTGTTAACAATTAAACTATTTAATCGAAAATTAGTTAAAAATATTTTTTTTATTTAAAAATTAATTTTGTTATCTTAAAATTTAAGTATTCCATTTTTTGTTGAAAATTTGACTTTCTTCATTTGAAAATTTAACTACTCTGTGCTAAAAATTAATGTTAGTTGAAAATTCATTTTTCTCCGTAAAAAAAATAATCTTCTTACTTGAAAATTTAACTAGCTTCAACAAAAGAATTATATTTTTAACCAAAGAGATGGATCCCCAATTATAAAATAAATTTTTAACAAAATAGTTCAACTTTCCAGATTTTAGATTTCAAGCATGAAGATTAAATTTTCATCGAGAAAAATTAATTTCCAACTATAAATAATTTTTATTAATATTTTTTATTAATAATTTTTACTAATAATTTTTATTAATAAATAAAAAAATTTTAACGACGTGGTTACATTGTTTTAACTAATAAAGACAAATTTTCAACGAAATAGTCAAATTTAAAAAAAATATATATAAATTTTCAACTAAACGATGAATTTTTAATAAAAAATTCCGAATTTATAAGAAAATACTCAAACCGATAAATTTTCAACCAAGAATGAAATTTAAATTTTCAATTTAAAAAAATTATATATAAAAAAAGAAGAATCGTCAACAAAATAATTCATTTTTGAACCACGCAGTAGAATTAATTTTCAACTAAAAAAATGAATTTTTAACGAAAGAGTAGAATTTGTAACTATAAAAGATGAATTCGGAACAAAAAGTATAATAGTGGACTTTTCAACTAACTTTCAACCAAAAATAGTTCGATTAACTCAGTTCTCATTTAAGCGAAAAAGGCATGATAAGCATTTTAGATAATATATTTTTTAAAGATGGTATAAAACTCTAGAAATGTTAGGAAATTTAATAAAAATTTTAAATACATCACTTCTCAGAAAAAATATATTTGAAAAGATTAAAGTATTTTGTTGAAAATTTATTTTTGTTCGTAAAATCCAAGCGTGTTTGATTTTTAATTAAAAACCTTTTTGTTAAAATATTGACTATTACATTTTTTATTTCAAAATTAATCTATTTAAATAAAAAATTCAACTCCTTGGTTGAAAGTTGAACTACTTTCTTAAAAATTCCTTTTTTTTTTGTTAAAGATTTATAATTTTAGTTGAAACTTCGTTTTTTTGTTGTTTAAAATTTTTAAAAATAGAAAGTTAACAATTTTGTTAAGGATTCAATTTATTGCTTGTAAATAAAAAATTTTTTAAATTTATTTTCTCGGGTTGATAGTTGAACTGTTTTATTAGAAAAATCGTCTTTCTGACTTGAAAATTCCAAAATTTGGTATACAATTCAACAAATAAAATTTTTATTGAAAATTAATTCTCCTCAATTAAAATTACATTGCATAATTTTTTGTTAAAAATGTCTATTTTTTAGCTTAAAAATTGAACTAATTAGTTCAAAATTTAGGTAATTTATTGAAAATTTGGGATTTTTGGTAAAAAAATTCGACTGGAATTTAATTATTTTCTCGCAGAGGGTTAATGTTGTTAGTTGAAAATTGAACTTTTTGAAATCTACGAAATCTTCGTGAAATTTTTAAAATCTTTTAAAAATATTTTGTAATATTTAAAATTATCGTGGATACTTTAAAATCTTTGAGAAATATTTGTGAAACCTTAAAAAATTGTTAAAATTGTTTTGATATCTTTGGAAAGTCTTTGTGAAATCTGCCACATCTTTGAGAATTTTTAAAATATCCAGAAAATATTTGTCAAATCTTTCGGAATATTTATAAAGTCTTTTGGAAATATTTGTGAAATCTTCCAGATCTTTTGGGTTCTCTGAAATCTTTGAAATTTTGAAAATCTTTTGGAATCCTTGAAATCTTTATAAAATTTTAGTTGAACGTTTAAAATCTCTGTGAAACCTTTTAAATATTTAAACAAATAGTATCTTATATAAAATCTTTGTTCAATTTTTGTGAAACCTTTGATTGAAATCTTGATAAAATCTTCGTGAAATGTTTCAAATATTTTTGAACCATATTTTGGAATCTTTGTGAAATCTTTGTAAAATGTTTTGGAATATTTAAAATCGTCGAATTCTTTTAAATCTTTGTGAGATTTTTGAAATATTTGTGAAACCTCAAAAATCTTTTGGAATCTTTTGAGATCTTTGAAATGTTTATATCTTTAAAATCTTAGTAATTTTTTTTAAATATTGGAAATGTTTATGAAATCTTTTTAATCGTTTCGATATCTTTTAGAATTTTGAAATCTTCCAAATCTTTCAGAATCTTTGAGATCTTTATGAAAGCTTTGTTAAAAGTTGGAAATGTTTGTTATACCTCAGTGACAACTTTGAAATCTTAACAAAATCTTTGAAATCTTTTGGAATCCTAGAAATCCTTATGAAATCTTTGTGGAACGTTAAAAATCTTTATGAAACCTTCGACATATTTAAAAAAATTTGAAATCTAATTTAAATCTTTGAAATCTTTCTAAAATCTTTAACTTCTTGTGGAATCTTTGAAACCTTCATGTAAGCTTTGTGAAATCTTTTGAAATCTTGTAAATCTTGTAAATCCTTATGAAGCCTTTCAAATATTTTAGAATCTTTGAAATCTTTTGGAATCTTTAAATTATCAATGAAATCTTCAAGATCTTTTGGAATCTCCGAAATCTTCGAAATTTTGAAAACCTTTTGGAATCCTTGAAATCATTATAAAATCTTAGTGGAACGTTAAAATCTTTGTGAAACCTTTGAAATATTAAAAAAATGTTGAAATCTTATAAAAATCTTTGTTCAATTTTTTTAAAATCTTTGAAATCTATTAAATCTTTGTGAGATGGTTGAAATCTTGATCAAAACTTCGTGACATTTTTAAAATCTTTTTGAAATCTTGAACGTCATTTGGAATCTTTGAAATCTTTGTGAAATGTTTTGGAATATTTGAAATCATCGTGAATTCTTTTAAATCTTTGTAAAATCTTTATAAAATATTTGTGAAACCTTAAAAATTTGTGAAAATCTTTATGAAATCTTTGTAAAGGCTTTGTGAAATCTTTAAAATCGTTACGAAATCTTTGGAGTCTTTAAAATATCCATGAAATATTCGTCGAATCTTTCGGAATCTTTATAAAATCTTTTTGAAATCTGCAACATCTTTTGGAATCTTTAAAATGTTTAAAATTTTTTTAATCTTTTGGAATCCTTGAAATCTATATAAAATCTTAGTGGAACGTTTAAAATCTCTGTGAAACCTTAAAAATTTCTTTAAATCTTTATGAAATCTTGTTCAATCTTTGAAATCTTTATGACCTCTTTATGAACTTTTTCAAATCTTTATGAGATATTTAAAATGTTTAGAATCTTTTGAAATATTTATATCTTTACAAATCTTTGTGAAATCTTTATGAAAGCTTTGTGAGATTTTTGAAATATTTGTGAAACCTCAAAAATCTTTTGAAATCTCTATGAAATTTTTCTGATATATTTATGAGCTCTTTAAAATCTTTGAAATCTTTATTAAATCTTTGTTAAGTCTGTGAAATCTTTCAAATCTTTCGCAATTTTTTTTTGTGAAGTCTTTTGGAACGTTTAAAATCTTTGTGAAACCTTTGAAATATTAAAAAAAATTTGTAATCTTATTTAAATTTTTGCCCAATTTTTTTAGATCTTTGAAATCTTTATAAAATCTTCGTGAAATTCTTCAAATCTTTTTGAAATCTTGAACATCATTTGGAATCTTTGAAATCTTTGTAAAATGTTTTGGAATATTTGAAATCATCGTGGATTCTTTAAAATTTTTGTGAAACCTTAAAAATTTGTGAAACCCTGAAATTTTTTTACAATCTTTGTCAAAATTTTGAAATTTTTATGAAATCTTTGGAAAGTCTTTGTGAAATCTTTAACATCTTTGAAATTTTTGTCATATTTGAAATTTTCAAGAATTCTTTAAAATCGTTGCAAAATCTTTTGGAATCTTTGAAATATCCATCTTTGAAATTTTGAAAAAAAACTTGAAATCCTTGAAATCTTTATAAAATCTTAGTGGAACGTTTAAAATCTTGGTGAAACCTTTGAAGTATTTAAAAAATGTTGAAATATTATTTTATTTTTTGTCAAATTTTTGTGAAATCTTTGTAAAATCCATGAAATTTTCATAAAATCTTCGTGAATTTTTCCAATTCTTTGTGAAATCTTCAACATCTTTTTAAATTTTGTGAAAGCCTCATGAAATCTCTCAAATATTTGTGAAATGTTTTGGAATATTTTAAATCATCGTGAATTCTTTCAAATATCTTGAAATCTTTATAAGATCTTTGAAATATTTAGAATCTTTTGAGATCTTTGAAATTTTTATATCTTTAAAAATCTTTGTGAAATCTTGTTAATCTTTGAAATCTTTTGAAATCTTTATGAAATTTTTCTGAACTTTTTATGAGCTCTTTACAATCTTTGAAATCTTAATGAAATCTTTGCGAAATCTTTTGAAATTTTTGTTATGAAATCTTTTTAAGGTCTTTAAAATCTTTTGAAATCTTTATGAGATCTTTGAAATCTTTAGAATATTTTGAAATCTTTATATCTTTAAAAATCTTTGTGAAATCTTGTTTAATACATGAAGTCGTTATAAAATCTTTGTGAGATTTTTGAAATATTTGTCAAACCTAAAAAATCTCTTGGAGTCTTTGAAATTTTCATAAAATCTTTTAAATTTTTGTTATGAAATTTCTTTAAGATCTTTCAAATCTCTTGAAATCTTTATGAGATCTTTGAAATCTTTAGAATCTTTTGAGATCTTTGAAATTTTTATATCTTTAAAAATCTTTGTGAAATCTTGTTAATCTTTAAAATCTTTATGAATTCTTTGTGAGATTTTATAAATATTTGTGAAACCTCAAAAATCTTTTGGAATCTTTGAAATCTTTATGAAATCTTTATGGAATTTTTCTGAGCTCTGTAAAATCTTTGAAATCTTTATGAAATTTTTCTGACCTCTTTAAAATCTTGGAAATCTTAATGAAATCTTTGTCAAGTCTTTGTGAATTATTTAAAAATGTTGTTATGAAATCTTTTTAAGGTCTTTCAAATCTTTTAAAATCTTTATGAGTTCTTTGAAGTCTTTAGAATCTTTTGAGATCTTTGGAATTTTTATACCTTTGAAAATCTTTATGGAGTCTTGTTAATCTTTAAAATCTTTATGAATTCTTTGTGAGATTTTATAAATATTTCTGAAACCTCAAAAATCTTTAGAATCTTTTGAAATTTTTATATCTTTAAAAATCTTTGTGAAATCTTGTTTAATCTTTGAAATCTTTATAAAATCTTTGTGAGAACTTTGAAATATTTGTGAAACCTAAAAAATCTCTTGGAGTCTGAAATCTTTATGAAATCTTTTGAACTTTTTGTTATGAAATTTCTTTAAGATCTTTCAAATCTCTCGAAATCTTTGAGATTTTTGAAATCTTTGAAATCTTTAGAATCTTTTGATATCTTTGACATTTTTATATCTTTAAAAATCTTGTTAACCTTTAAAGTCTTTATGAATTCTTTGTGAGATTTTATAAATATTTGTGAAACATCAAAAATCTTTTGGAATCATTGAAATCTTTATGAAATTTATCTGAACTCTTTAAAATCTTTGAAATCTTAATGAAATCTTTGTCAAGTCTTAGTGAAATATTTTAAACTTTTGTTATGAAATCTTTTTAAGGTCTTTCAAATTTTTTGAAATCTTTATGAGATATTTGAAATCTTTAGAATCTTTTGAAATATTTATATCTCTAAAAATCTTCGTGAAATCTTTGAAATCTTTATGAAAGCTTTGTGAGATTTTTGAAATATTTGTGAAACTTGATCAATCTTTTGGAATCTTTGAAATCTTTATGAAATTTTTTTGAAATGTTTCAAATCTCTTGAAATTTTTATGATTTTTTCTGAAATATTCATCAGCTCATTAAAATCTTTGAAATCCTAATGAAATCTTTGCCAAGTCTTTGTGAAATCTTTTCAAATTTTTGTTAGGAAATCTTGTTAAGGTCTTTCAAATATTTTGAAATCTTTGAGATCTTTGAAAAGTTTTAAAATCTTTATATCTTCAAAAAGCTTTGTGAAATCTTGTTCAATTTTTATGAAATCTTTATGAAATTTTTGAAATATTTGTGAAACCAGAAAAATCTTTTGGAATCTTTGAAATATTTATGAAATTTTTTCGAAATCTTCATGAAATCTTTTGAAGTTTCTGTTATGAAATCTCTTTAAGGTCTTTCAAATCTTTTGAAATCATTAAGAAATTTTTCTCAAATATTTATGAGGTCTTTAAAATCTTTGAAATCTTAATGAATTCTTTGTCAAGTATTTGTGAAATCTTTTGAAATTTTTGTTATGAAATCTTTCTAACGTCTTTCAAATCTTTTGAAATCTTTAGAATTTTTTGAATTTTTTATATCTTTAAAAATCTTTTTTAAATGTTATTCAATCTTTGAAATCCTTATGAAATCTTTGTGAGATTTTTTAAATATTTAAACCTGAAAAATCTTTTGAAATCTTTAAAATCTTTATGAAATTCGTCGGAAATATTTATGAGCACTTTAAAATATTTGAAATCTTCATGAAATCTTTTGAAATTTTTGTTATGAAATCTCTTTAAGGTCTTTCAAATCTTTTGAAATCTTTATGAAATTTTTCTCAAATATTGATGAGCCCTTCAAAATCTTTGAAATCTTAATGAATTCTTTGTCAAGTCTTTGTGAAATGTTTTGAAATTTTTGTTATGAGATCCTTGAAATCTTTAGATTTTTTTGAAATTTTTATATCTTTAAAAATCTTTTTTAAATGTTGTTTAATCTTTGAAATACTTATGAAATCTTTGTGAGATTTTTTAAATATTTGTGAAACCTGAAAAATCTTTTGAAATCTTTGAAATCCTTATGAAATTTTTCGAAAATATTTATGAGCTCTTAAAAATCTTTGAAATCTCAATGAAATCTTTGTCAAGTCTTTGTGAAATCTTTTGAAATTTTTGGTATAAAATCTTTTTAAGGCCTTTCAAATCTTTAGAAATCTTTGAAATCTTTAGAATCTTTTGAAATCTTTATATCTTTAAAAATCTTGTCCAATCTTTAAAATCTTAATGAAAGCTTTGTCAGATTTTTGTGAAACCTTAAAAATCTTTTGGAATCTTTATGAAATCTTTTTGAAATCTTTGAAACCTTTTGAAATTTTTATGAAATTCTTCTGAAATCTTTACGAGTTCTTAAAAATATTTGAAATCTTAATGAAATCTTTGTCAAGTCTTTGTAAAATCTTTTGAAATTTTTGTTATGAAATCTTTTTCAGGTCTTTCAAATCTTTATCAGATCTTTGAAATCTTTAAAATTTTTTGAAATCTTTAAATCTGTGAAATCTTTATAAAATCTTTGTGACATTTTTGAAATATTTGTAAAAACCTGAAAAATCTGTTGAAATCTTTATGAAATTTTTCTGACATATTTATGAGCTCTTTAAAATTTTTGATATCTTTATTAAATCTTTCTCAAGTCCGTGAAATCTTTCAAATCTTTTGCAATTTTTGTTGTGTAAAGTCTTTCGGAATGTTTGAAAATTTCAAACTATTTTTAAATCTTTAAAATCTTTATTAGATATTTGATATATTTTTAAAACCCTTAAAAAAATTTCTCGAATCTTTGAAAAAGTTTGCGAAATCTTGAAATCTTGTGTACTTAAAAATAAGTCGAGTGGTCATTTGATCAAACCGCTTGATAGAAACAGAATAATTTAAATTCCTTACCTGTTGCACGCTGCGATTTCCAAGTCTTTCACTGATCGAAATAAAAGTTTGCTCCGAGTATTCTATTTTGATACTCTGCAGCAGAATTGCATCTTCCTCCCTCGACCAGGACTTCACATCCGGCGGCTCTTCAACTTCGTCATTGCTGCTGTCGGAATCGCTCGAAACGTCCTCGTTGTTCTTCTCTAAACTCGTTTCTTTCTCCTCGTCATCAGTCAAAATTTCTTCCTTGACAAAGGAATGATTAGGAAACTCCTCGTACTGTGGACTTTTCATTACAAAACTAGAATCAGCATCACTTATTGCTGAACACTGAGACTTCTGTTCCTGCTTCGCGTCTCGTTTTTCGGCTCGCTTTTCCCGTTTTGTTTTGCAAACCGGAACTGGAGACTTTTTCGCGCCACTTGTCGAAGGTTGCACTGTCTTTGGAGGTGATCGAGGACCTCGTTTTGATTTCGTTCCGATTTTATCAGCAGGCCCTTCTTCTGGCGCTTCCTTGACTGGCGAGAATTTCAAGGTTGGTTGCTTGGTCGCAATTTCGTCTGTATTAGGATCGTTCTTCGAAGATTTTCTACGCCTTTTCGGCTGAGACGGTGCTAGAACTAATTTTTCGGCAGGTTTCAGGGATACTCGAGCGATATTTTCCAAGGATTCGTCGTTTTCTCCCGGGAATGTGATTTTCGCGGGTCGTAAACCTTCCGATGTTTGAAGGTAGATTCTTCCGTTTAGGAACTGTAATAATTGAAGAAATTAAATTAAATTTAATCTCCTCTGTCCTTTTAATTTATTAGAAATGAAGGAACCACACTGGTATAATAAACGACAAAAACAACTAGAAAACAAAGTTATTATTTTCCATTTCTCCAATGGACCCATAACTAGAATTATATTACAAAGTACAATTTATGTATTTTTTGAGTGTGATTGTAACTCCTTTAATACATATAAAATGTGTGAATACCTAAATTTATTTTTCAAAATTACTTGCACATACATTTTAATTTTTCCTGGAATTAATTTAAGAGGTGAACTGAAAAAATAAATTATTTTTTAGAAATGCAATTTTGAGTTTCAAGTAAAACTGAAAAAAAGAATCATTTATAGTTTTTAATGAGAATAATTTTTGGATGCTTTTTTTATCTTGTAAACTGATTAATTAGTTATTATTTGATTCCTAAATCTAAGTAACAGAAAGCAAAGAACAAATTAAGAAAAAACGATATGTAAAGTAAAAATGATTTAAATATGATTCAATAAAAATAATTTATATATTGCTTTTTAGGTTATTTGTATAATAAAATTTTATCTATATTTAAAATTTCCCTATTCCAAATTCATAATTTACCAAATTTTTTCGATGTTTGGAAATAAATATCTGAATTCCACCTTCTAAATTATATGTCAATATGTTTTAAGTTTTTAGGAAATTATTTTAAAAGATTGTTAATGCTTCACATTTTCAGCAAAATATATGGTGAAAATAATGTATTGCTGCTTTTTATATTATGAACTGATTTTTATTTTCTTTACTCATTAATTAATTATGAATAGATTCTGCTAAAATTTATATTTTCTAGAGATGGTTAAAAGCTTATAATTAATTTAAGTTAAACAAAGACAAGTTCAAATTAAAAAACTATTAAAAGTGAAAATTATTTAATTGTTTCAATGAAAATAATTATTTAAAGCTTTAAATTGTTTGAATTTTCAATGAAAATCAAAGTTTAATGCCTTTTTTGTTTTGAAATTATTGAATATTTATTAAATAATTCTGTTAAAACTTCGATTTTCTGAAATTATTTCAAACGAAATAAAGATATTCAGAAATTTCAAACAAAAAATATATATAAAATGAAAAATAATATGATTTTTTCAACGCAAATAATTGCATAAATTGATTATATTCTCTTCATAATACCTCTATCACAATTATATGATTTTTCTGATGCTTGTGAAGTGAAATGAGTATCTAAATTCAATTTTCAAAATTATAAGTAAATAATTTCAATTTTTTCGAAATTAGTTTGAAAGGTTATTAATCAATTAAATATATAGAAATTCTGTTTCAAATTTAAACAAAGTATGATGGATATGAAGTATGATGGAATTAGTTAAAAATGTTATTAATAAATAAAATTTCTAGAAATAAACGCTCAAATTTGAAAAAAATATATCAAGTAAAAATTATTTAAATGCTTAAGTAAAAATGATAGTTAAATGCGTATCATATTATGAAATAATTAATTAATTATTAGCTGAATCATTTTTTCAAAATATTAAATTAAATAAAGATTAAAATTTAGTTTCTCAAAATTAGGTGACATAAATTGATTATTTATTCGAAACTTATATAATTGAATATTGCATATAATTTGCATAATAAAAGTTTATTTATATTAAAACATCCCTATTTAAATTACATAATTTTTTAATGATTCTGTGATGTTATGAAATGAGTATCTGCATTCAATTTTTAAATTTATACGTTAATGTCTTTTAATTTGTTCTAAAATTAGTATAAAAAAGGTTATTAATAAATCAAATTTTCAGAAATGAAAGTGAGAATTAAAAAAAAAAAGTAGAATAAAAATTATTTCAATGTCTAAATGAAAATGAATTCTGATTTCGAATTTATGTACAAATATATTTTTATTTTTCCTGGAATAGTTTAAAATGTTACAAATAACTCAAATTTTCTGAAAAATGTAGAATAAAAATTATTTGAATGATTCACTGAAAATAATTCTTTAATGCTTCTCATGTTATAAGGTGTTTAATTACTTATTAACTGATTAATTTTTTTTACAATATTAAATAACTTAAGGATTGAATTTTAATTGTTCTCGATTAAGTAACATAAATTTGTATAATAAAAGTTTATTTCTGAAATATTTCAATATTTCAATTATGTTTTTTTTTTAATTTTGCATAATGTTGCGGAATGAGTATCTGAGTTCAGTTTAAAAAAATATATTTTAACTTTTCTGAAATTAGTTTAAAATGTTATTAATAATTCTACGTTAAATGGATTCATTGGATTATCATAGCCTAAATTTGTTTAAAATTCTAAACTTAATTTTTTCATTCAAATTATTTTTATCTAAAAAAACCGATTTCCGGTGAAAAAAGTAAAAATTTTAATATCGTTCAAATATTGTACATATTCTTTGATATCTAATGATTTATTTGATAACAATAGCAATTTTATACGAATAACACCTTTTTAAATATTTTAATTTTTTTTCTTTAATAAAAAAAAAAACATTTCCAGTGAAAAATGTTAACATAACCCGTAAAAATGTGAAACCGAGAACTTTTTCAAAACTCTCGGTTTTTTCCTTGACTAATTTTTCATTTCAAATCATTAATATTATATTTCCAGCATTTTAATCTTGTAATAATTTTACTTTAGAACATTTTATAAACGGAATAAAACAGTATTTCATATACAAATTTCAAATGTTCTAATTTATTAAATTATTTCAAACAAAAAATGTCTTTTTTACTATAAAAGATGGCTTTTACAAAAAATACTGGAATTTTCAAAAAAATAATTGAATTTTTAACATAATAGTTGAATATTCAACCTAAAAAAATACATTTCTAATGAAAACGTGTCATACTTTATATTTCAATTAAAAAAGATGAAATTTTTACAAAAAAAAGAGGAATTTTAAAACCAAGAAACGAATTTCCAACAAATAAAGATTTTTCACTCATGAAAAAAGGTTTATTTAAATTATTCAACCTTCATGCCAAAAGACGAATTTTCTCTACAAAAATTGAATTTTCAAACACAAAATATGACTTCAGCAAAAAATTAATTTTCGACGAAACTGATGCATTTTTACCCAACAAAAATGACATTTTAAACTAAAATTTTTTTTTCTCCAAAAAAAGGCGAATTTTCAACTAGAAATATCAATCTTAAAAAAACGGAAAAGTTACATTTCCTTTTAAAAAATTAATTGTAAACAAACAAAATGTTTTTTCTACAAACAGTTAAATTTTTAACCTGGCGCCTTCAATCAAAAAAATAAATTTTTAACAAAACAAAAAGGACGACTTTTTAACAAAAGTTTTGAATTCTCTAGCCAAAAAAGTTGCATTTTTATCAAAAAAGATGAAATTTCTCATGAAGGAGAAGATTTTTTAATTACAAAAAAAGTTGAGTTTTTATCCAAAAAAGACTCCAGTTGACTCTGCAAGATCAAAAATTAAATTTTTTTAACAAAAAAATCATTTTCTACGAAAAAATGGAATTTCCAATCGAAAAAGACGAATTATTTCAACCAAAAAGGATTAATTTTAAAATAAATACTTAAATACTCTATTCAATAGTTGCATATTTATCCAAAAAGATGACATTTTTCTTAAAACAAGTGGATTTTTAAATGAATAAAAACCAATGTTCAAAAACAATTAAATTTTCATCCAGAAAATATATCTTTTTTTTAACACCCAAATATTATATTATCCAAGAATATCCAAGAAGGGCGTAATTTCTGCTAAAGCAGGTGAATTTTTAAATCAAAAAGACAAACTTAAAAAAAAAGAGTTGAATTTTCAACCGAAAAGTTATATTTTTAATTAAGAAAGATGAAATTTCTCCTAAGACAGATTGATTAAACAAAAAAAAACCATTAAACAAAATAATTAAATTTTCATCCAAAGAAGATTCTAGTTCATTGTTGCAAATTTTTAAAATTCTCATCTGAAAATATTTAATTTTTAAAGTTTTTAACTTGTCCTATTTTTTAAATTTTAATCTTAAATTATTCAGATTCGAGATTCTTGAATTCAAAATAAGATTGTTCAATTTTAAACTCTTTGAATTGGAAATGATACAATTTCAAATCCTTTGAAAAAAATTCTTCATTTAAACAAATTTTTAATATAAATTTTTCAATTTAGAACGCAATTAATTACAAATAATACAGTTTTAATTCGTTTGAATTTTAAATTATCGAATATTCAAAATTTGATTTGCAAAATATTTCCTTTTTGATATTTTGTACTTGTACTATTTTTGAAATTCTCTTATTATCTTAAATCTTTGAAATTCGAGATTCTGATATTTAAAATAAAATTGTTAAATTCTATAAGCTTTAAATTAGAAATGATAAAATTTCAAATCTTTTCTAATAAAATTTTCCAATTTTCAAAATTCAATCTAAAAGTGTACAATTTAGAACGCTTTCAATTAGAAATACTATTTGGAAAATTTGTATTTCAAAGCTTTTTCGCAAGAGTCGCTAAAAAATAAAAATGGTAAATTTAATGACCCTGAAGAATAATGACTAAAACTGTTCAACTATTTTAAATATGTTTTGAAATCTAATGGTTTCTATTAAAATTAGCAATTTTAGACGAAAAAAACTAGCATAAAAAATTAATTAAGATTTTTAATCCTCTTTTAAATCTAAGGTTTTTTGTTCAAACTAACAGATTTGAAATGATTTTTTATTAAAAGTATCGACTTCCAGCATAAACCGCCAAAAAAATGTTTTGTTAAAAATTGATTTTTTTAGTTTAAAAATGCAACTGTTTAGTTATAAAATTTTAAAGTGAAAACAAACATAAACTAGAAGTTAATGAAATAAAATTTGGATCATCTTGGTTGAAAATTAATTATTTTGATCCAAAATTTAAAAAGTTAACTTTTAAATATTAAAAGTTAAAAATATTAAAGTTAACTTTTTTGTTGAAAATTAAACTTTTTTCTTAAAAATTTAACTGTTTTGTCGAAAATTTGTATTTTTTGGTCCAATAATTCAACAATATACTAGATAATTCAACTATTCCGTTAAAAATTTACGTATCTAGTTAAGAAATACGTTTTTTTGGGCAGAAAATAATTTTTTTTTGCTTCAAATGCAACTTTCTCGCTGAAAATTAATCTGTCGTCGTTAAAAATTCAAATATTTGATAGAAAATTTGTTCATAATTTTTGTTGTCGGAATTTACTTTTTTGAACTGAAACTTTAACGATCATTTTGCAAATTAAAAAATTTTGTGAACAAAGTTAACTATTTGTTTAAACATGTATGCATTTTTTTTAAAATTTGTCTTTACTGGAAAAACGTTGTTTTTGTTAGATAAAATGCAACCTCATTAAAAAAATATTCTGTTTTGGTTGAGGATGCTAAATCGTTTTTGTTGGTTAAACCCACCTATTTTTTTTTGTCAAAATGATTTTTTAAAATTAAAATTGTCCTATTTCATTTGTTTGTTACAAATTAATTTTTTTAGTTTCGAATTAATTTCTTTCGATGAAAATTAGAACGATTTTATTGAACATTCGTGTTCTTTTCTTTGTTGAAAATTAAAGTTTGAACTTCAAAATAGAGTATTTCATTTAAATTTTGTTTTGTTTAAATTTAACTATTTTTTATGTAATATTAAAATCTTTTTTGTTTCTTTTGAACATCAACTATTTAATTTTTCATTGAAAATTCATCTCATTTCGTTCAAAATTATACTACTTTATTCAAAAGTAATGTTTGGTTGAAGATTCATTATTTAAGTTGAAAATTCATTTCTGCGGTTGAAAATTGATCTATTCTCTGAAAATATTCGTTTTTTTTTTTGGTTACAAATGAATTTTTTTTAAGATAAAATTTAATTATTCCATTTTGGACTGAAAACGATTTCTTTTTCAGTTCAATATTCCCTTCTTTTGTTAAAAATTGAACTATATCGTTGAAAATTAAATTTTTTGACCTGAAAATTTCACTATTCCATGTAATAATATTATCTAAATTTCTTACCCTTGTGCCACAAGAAGCGCAATGTTCACTTGCAGTTTTCAGTTTAGGATCCGCCACATCGTGACAGCTGCATTTGCAATTGTCTCCACCGTAAGGATCTTCCTGGGTCGTCGAAACGGGCAATTCAATATGCTCATACAATTCAGCAGCATCGATCGCATAGACCTTGGTTTTATCGTGAGGCCCCACTGGACATGTTACACTTTCAAACAACTGTGGTGCAAAGAGGCTGAAAGAAATTTTTCAATTACTGAGGCATTTCAGACGGTCGAATTTTTATAAATTTTACCAAAAAGCTTCATTTTGCAACCAAATGGTTAAACTTTCAATAAGAATAGACGAATTTCCAAAAAAATTAATTAATTTTTAAGCAAACAGTTGAATATTCATGCCAAAAAAAATGATTCTTCTACCATAAAAGAGGAGTTTTCAATACAAAGGATAAATTATCTTATCTAAAAGGGCGAATGATCAATAAAACAGTCATATTTTTAAATAGAAAAGATAAATCTCAACAAAATAATAAAAATTTCAATCAACTGGTCGGATTTTAACCAAAAATAGTTGGATTTCTTTATGGATTCTGTTAATTTAGTTCGTATCTAAGAAAATAAATTAGTAAAAGGGGAAATTTATTTCTGTAATACCTTTGTAGTTAATAATAATTATTATAATTTTATTATTTCATGAAATAGTAATTAAAAAATAAAAACTATTTTTCGAATACACTTATATAGAAATAATCAGCTTTTACAAAAATATTATCAAAATAGGGCGAAAATGAATTTGAAATTAATCGATTTCAAACTTGTTTTACTGAAAAATGTTATTTATTTAAATGTTATTTAACTGATAAATGTTATAATTAGAAAAAAAATTAAATCTAAAAACAAATTCACGAAATGAGAAATTGCTCAATTGCAAGAGCTCTTAATTAAAAATATTCTAAGTAAATTATTAATTTTAAATGTTCTCAATTAAAATTTCATAAAGACATTTAAAAAAAAAATTTTATTCGAAAAAGTCGGGCTATCCCAACCCTGTATTTCTAAAGATTGAATACTAAAATTGTCCTGAAAATTTTGATATTTGAATTCGAAACTATAAAATGAAGATAATTAAATTTGGGAATTTCCAAAAATTAAGAATTTGAAGCCAAATATTTTCAAATTTAAGCTTTTGAATCAAAAATTTTATTTATAACTTATGAAGGATTCAAAAGTTATTTCCAAAATTCTTCAAAAAATTGAAGAATTTCTAAATCAGGTTCTTGAATGTAAGTCGTAAAAAACTTAAAATTTGCAAATTTTGCAATAAGATATTTAAAATTATAAATTAAGAAAATTAATAAATTAATAAAACTAAGAAAAAATTCCCGGTCATTTCACGCTTTTTCTCGGTTCGAAAACATTTTTCACGGCCAATAAAATAAAAACATTCAAACGTTAAAGCTAAACATTTTTCCACTTGGAGTGATAAAAAATAAAGCACTCAAAGTCAATTTCTTGAATTTTAAACTTTTGAAATTGTAGTTTGATAATTTTTTTATTCAAATTTTTTTAATTTAAAATTTCTATAATTTACAAATAAAAAATGGATAGTATTAATCCTATTCAATTGAACAATTTTAAATGAAATGCAGATAAACTGCAAAATTGATACTTTTTTACTTTCATAAATAATAGAGTTCAAAGATTCAGATCCATTTCCAAAATTATAAATTCACGTTATCATTTTCCGTGCTCTAAATTGAAGAATCAAAAAATGAACTTTAAATTTTTTTTCTTTTAACTGATCAATTTTTAAATTAGAAGTTAAATTATTTTTTAGTTAAATAGTTTAAACATCCTTGAAATGCTTCAAAATTGTATTTCAAAATCTTGAGAAATCTAGAAGTTGTTAAAAATTTTTTCAAATTTAAAATTAAAATTGATTTTTTTTAGATCTTTTGAATATTTTAAAAAATAAATTAAATTTTCCCTTTAAATTTGAGAAAATCCTCAAATTACAAAATTGTCCTTGAAACCTTTCGGATTCTTTTTTGACAATTTTGTAAATCTTTTAAAATCTTTTTAAATATTCTCTGAAAATAATTTTACAAAAGCCTTTCACAGTTCTCCAAAAGCTTCTAATTTTTTTCTTTGTAATCTGCATAAATCTACATTATATTATAAATTAGACTGTGGTTATTTTAAGCTTTTAATAAATTTTGAATCTTTTCAAAACTTCTGACCACCTCTTAAAATTACTTAATTTTTTTTCTACAAATAATAAGTGTTCACTTGTTATTTATACATCAAAATACAACAATTTCATTCACAAATTAAACATTTTTTAAAAAGAACAATCAAAATTCTAACGTTCAGAGTTTAAAAGCTCTTCAAAATTTGAAAAATTCCGGGCTTTCTATGACAAACAATTCAGTTTCAAATTGTTTACTTTGAAATATTTGGTTTTATTTTTTTTTTAATTTGGGAAACTAGGAAATGACCGTAAATTTATTTTTTAACCGGGAATTTTACAAATTTTTAGAAAAAAATCCGTCCAAGTTAGAAATCAACCATTTTTTAAATAATTAGGTAAATTCTGATCTTTTTTAATTATGATAGCATTCAGTTTAGAATGCGTATTTGAATTAAAAGAATTTCAAAATGGAGTTTTAAAAACTTAAGCAATTAAAAATTAGAACCGTTTAAAGTCGAAAATTTTTGAAAACGAAATTTTTAGTTGATCAACTGTGAATATAAATTAAATTATTATTTTTCAATTTAAATTGCACTCTAGAATTTTAAAAATAAATTATAATTGATTATAAAAAACGATTCGGCAACAGTTCACAATTTTAGAACTTCCAGATTTTAACGTTAAAAATTAAACTCTTTCAATTGGAAAGTCTTTCAAGCAATTGTAAACACCCTATGGAAACTTTATCAACTATTTTCAATTTTAAAATAACTTTTAAATAATATAATTATGATTAAAGGCTTTTATTAAATTTCAGTCTAAAATATTCCATTTTTAAACCACGTGATGTAAAACTTTTCAATTAAAAAAAAAAGACAGAACAGTTACTTAATATTGAGAAATATCTCACTGTACATTTAAAATCAGTAATTATAATTAAGATACTCAAAACGGAACAAAAAAAACTAAATTTTGAAAATTACAATTTTAATTGTTCTATTTAAAAAAATTTAATTTGTAAGTCAACTTCTTAAATTTTGATGCATAAATAACAATTAAACATTTTTTAAGATTGCTAGGAAAATTGAAAATGATTTTTTTTAATTATTTGAAATTCGAATAATTTTAAAAGATATTTACAAGTTGTGAAAAACTTTTAATAATATTTTTTAATTTAAAAAAATTCGAAACAACATGTAGATGATTCAAGATCTTGAAATAGAATTTCGAAGCATTTTAAGGAATTTTGAACTATTTAAAATAAAAATAATTTAACAAAATTTAAACAGAAATTTTTCAATCTTTTACAAATTTATAGTTGAAACAAGAATTTATTCATTTTTAATAAAGGGGAATTTCAAATTTTGACAAATTCCGAGCTAGCATTAAAAATTTTGGAAAAGTAACAAAATTTTGAAGTATAACAGGACATTTTTCCAAAGAATTATAATTCTGAGTTGAAGCAGAGATTTTTCAAAATTTAGCCAATTCTGAATTGAGACTGGTATTTATCCAAAAGATTTATAATTCTTCTTGGAACAGGGAATGTTAAAATTTAAATAAATTCCGAGCTGGAACAGGGAATTTATTATTAGAATTAATTCTAATATTCTAAGTTGAAACGGGACATTTTTGAGAAAAATTAAAATGATGAATTTACAAAAATTCTAATTCTTTTTGGAAACGGAAAATTTTCGAAAATTATTAAATTCGGGGTTTGAAAAAGGAATTTTCAATTCTTAACCGATTCTGAGTTGGAACTGGAATTTATCCAGGAGAATAATAATTCTCAAAGAAAAATCGAATTTTTGGAACAAAATTATTGTTCAGTGTTAAAACGAGGTATTTTCGAAAAAAATTTAATTACTTAGTCGATCAGGGATTTTTTCCAAAAAGTTCTCATTCTTACAATTAGTTGAAACGGAAAATTTTCGAAAAGAATTAAAATTTTGGGTTTAAACAGGAAATTTTTTGCAAAGAATTAAAATTCCGCATTTAAATAGCGAATTTTCAATTTTTAACCAATTCTGAGCTGGAATTAGAATTAAAAATTGCTTAAAATGGTATAATTTTTAATATATTTAAATTCAGAGAAAATTGAAAAAGATTTTAAATAATTTCTTAAAATTTTGAAGAAGAATGTGAAAGATTTGTAATCAAAATTATTAAATTTTGTAAGATGACAAAACTTTTTTAAAATCCTATAGGCTCAAAAGATGTTTAGAATCTTTAAATAAATACGAAAATAATTTAGAAATTGAAAATATTTCAGAAAGTGTAAAACAAAACGTGAATTTTGGAAGATTCGAAAAAAAAATTGTTAAGAATTTTGATAGGTTTCAAGAGAATAGCAATTATTTTTAAGAATCCTGAGAAAGTTTCAAATGATTTTTGTTTGACCTAAAAAATTAATTTTAAGAGGAAATGGCAAAAGATTTCAGATAATTTCTTAAAATTTTGAAAAAGAATGTAAAACATTTTTAACCAAAATTATTCAATTTTGTAAGATAACAAAATTTTTAAAAAAATCCATTATGCTCAAAAGATATTTAGAATTTTTAAGAAGATACTAAAATAATTTAGAACTTGAAAATTTTTAAGAAAATGTAAAACAAAATGTTGATTTTTGAAGATTCCAAAAAAATAAGTTTCTTAATAATTTTGAAAGGTTTCAAGAGAATAAGAATTATTTTTAAGAATCCTGGGAAAATCTCGAATAATTTCTTAAAATTTTGAAAAAGAATGTAATTCATTTTAAATCAAAATTATTCAAATTTTTCAAAAATTATTAAATTTTGGGTTTGAACAAAGAATTTTCAATTTTTAACCAATTCTGAGTTGGAACTGGAATTTATCCAGGAGAATAATAGTTCTCAATGAAAAATTGAATTTTTCCAAAAAAATTATTGTTCAGTGTTAAAACGAGGTATTTTCGAAAAATTTAATTACTTAGTCGATCAGGGATTTTTTCCAAAAAGTTCTAATTCTTACAATTAGTTGAAATGGAAAATTTTCGAAAAGAATTAAAATTCTGGGTTTAAACAGGAAATTTTCTTGCAAAGAATTAAAATTCCGCATTTAAATAGGGAATTTTCAATTTTTAACCAATTCTGAGCTGGAATTAGAATTTAAAATTGCTTAAAATGGTATAATTTTGAATATATTTAAATTCAGTGATTGATTCCTCAATTTAGAGCATTTAAAATAATAACGTGGATTTATATAAAAATACTTTTATGCAAAAATTAAAATATATGTTTAAAATTGTACCCACTCTTTCTAGTTCCATTTTTCGGCACCATGGGGCGAAATGGTAGACCACCATTCCCAATAGACAGATTTTTCTTCGAAATATTTGTAAAATTCCCGGTCAAAAAATAAATTCACTGTCACAAATTCTCTCTGTTATTTAGCAGAATAATTCTCACCTTTCAGGTGGTTTTCCGCCCGGGAAAACTTGCAGAAACATGTCCATAACAATTGGATATCCTTTGAGAACTGGACCCATGACTTCATGAACATTTTTCAGAGTATGTGGAGCTGCAGCAAGTTGCGCTATCGACTGCATCACTTTTGCAAGACGTGATGGCTGTTTTGCAAAATAAACTTGAGCCACGTGTACAAATTCTTGCATTTTTTGTAGCATCATCCACTCGACGGATTTATCAATCATCGCGGCTTGATGGGAACTTAAAAAGAGGAGAAAATCAGAGCAAATGTCTGGGAATTTTTGCAATTTTTCCGTGACTTCTCGAAAAAGATCAATAGCCAGAGTGTCCTTTGTCGCTTTAATTTCGCTTTCCCTCAATCGTTTCTCGTTCGATCCACTTTTACCTTCTTTAAAAATTATAAACAATCAAACACGAGTGTTGTTGTTTTAGAAGATATTTCGAAGTTTTATAAGTGTTGAAAAGATTCGAAAAGAATTTTAAACAAAATGTAGGTTTTTTCAGATTTCGATAAAAGGTGACTTTTAAGAATTTTTTTAAGTTTTCAGAAAATTAAAAAAATTTGTAAGATTTCTGATATTTCGAATTATTTTTTATTTTTCAAATCAATTATTGATAGAAAATTTGAAAGAATTTCAAAATGTTTAAAATGATTTTCGAACAATTTTTGTAGGATTACAAAATTTTTTAAAATCTAATAAGTTTAAAAGATATTTAGAATTTTCGAAAAGATAAGAGAATAACTTAGATCTTGAAAAGATGTAAGAAAATGTAAAACCGAACGTTCCAAGTGATTCTTTTACCAATAAAATTATTTTTCAAAGAAAATTGAAAAAGATTTAAAATGATTTCTTAACATTTTGGATAGAAAATTCAAAAGGATTTCAAAACATTAAAAATTATTTTCTAAGAAATTTTGTAAGGTTACAAACATTTTTAAAAAAATGGAATAAGCCCAAAAGATATTTAGAATTTCTAAAAAGATAAGAAAATAACTTAGAACTTGAAAGGTTGTAAGAAAATGTAAAACCAAACGTTTAAAATGATTTTTTATACCTAAAAAATTATTTTTCAGAGAAAATTGAAAAAGAATAATTTCTTAACATTTTGAAGAAGAATGTAAAAGATCTGTAATCAAAATTATTCAATTTTGTAAGATGCCAAAATTTTTCTAAAATCCTATAGGCTCAAAAGATGTTTTGAATCTTTAAATAGATACGAAAATAATTTAGAATTTGAAAATGTTTCAGAAAGTGTAAAACAAAACGTGAATTTTGGAAAAT
Organism: Belonocnema kinseyi; assembly: GCF_010883055.1. Lineage (NCBI taxonomy): Eukaryota > Metazoa > Arthropoda > Insecta > Hymenoptera > Cynipidae > Belonocnema > Belonocnema kinseyi. Next base: position 94,290,456 of record NC_046661.1, read on the forward strand.
TCGAAAGAAATTTCTTAAGAATTTTGATAGGTTTCAAGAGATTAGCAATTATTTTTAAGAATCCTGAGAAAATTTCAAATGATTTTTGTTTGACCTAAAAAATTAATTTTAAGAGGAAATGGCAAAATATTTCAGATGATTTCTTAAAATTTTGAAAAAGAATGTAAAACATTTCTAATCAAAATTATTCAATTTTGTAAGATAACAAAATTAAAAAAAAAATCCAATATGCTCAAAAGATATTTAGAATTTTTAAGAAGATACGAAAATAATTTAGAACTTGAAAATTTTTAAGAAAATGTAAAACAAAATGTTGATTTTTGAAGATTCCAAAAAAATAAGTTTCTTAATAATTTTGAAAGGTTTCAAGAGAATAAGAATTATTTTTATGAATCCTGGGAAAATCTCAAATAATTTCTTAAAATTTTGAAAAAGAATGTAATTGATTTTTAATCAAAATTATTCAATTTTGTAAGATAACAAATTTTTTTAAATCCAATAGGCTCAAAAGATATTTAGAATTTTTAAAAAGGCACAAAAACAATTAAGAACTTCAAAAGACTAAAGAAAATGTAAAAAAAACGTCAATTTTGGAAGATTCGAAAAAAAGTTTCTTAATAATTTTGAAAGGTTTCAAGAGAATGAGAATTTTTTAAAGAATCCTGGGAAAATCTCAAATGATTTCTTCAAATTTTGAAAAAGAAGGTGAAATATTTGTTATGAAAATTGTTTAATTTTGTAAGATTGCAACATTTTATATTTTAAAAAATCAAATAAGCTTAAAAGATATTTAGAATTTTCAAAAAGAAACAAAAACAATTTAGAACTTGAAAATATCTCAGAAAGTTTGTAAGTATTTGTAAGTATTTTGTAAATTTACAAAAATAAAATACATTTTTTTTTAATTCTCGGAAATTTTGTCTACGATTTTTCATTGTAAAAAATTAATTTTTAATCCAAATTTTTCTAAAGATTTAAAAAAATATCAATGAAAATCTTAAAGAAGTTTAGAGACATTTTTTTATTTTTTAAGATTTTTCAACAATTTTGGAATCATTTGAGTCAGTTTAAAAGATGTCTGAAAGTCATCAGCAAGATTCCCCATTTTAAATAATCTTATATACCAGAAAGTGGCATTTTAAAACAAATACCATTTTAAACAAAAATCATTATATTTTATACTTTATAATTTTTTAACAATTTCAGGTTAACCTAGCGTTTTACATGAAGAATTGGTATTTTAAAGCAAAAGCTATTATAATTTGAACAAAAATTAGAATATCTTTTAAAAATTTTCGAATTATATTTTTTATTTCGTCGGAAATGGTATCTTTAATTTTTTATAAAAAGTAGATTCACATATTTAAAAAATTTTAGGTTATTTTAATGTTCTACGCCAAATATTGGTATTTAAAAACAAAAATTATTCTTATTTGAACAAGATTCAGAATCTCTTAAGAATTTTTTTTTCATATCAGTATTTTTCGTCGGAAATTGGTATTTTAAATAAAAAAATTATTTAATAATAAAATAAAAAAGTGAAATTTTACATAAAATCAATACCTTCTCATTGGGATGAGACTGTAAACACAGTTTTAAAAAATACTTTAAAATATAAACAAATGTAAGTTATGTTAGCGCAATACACAAAGATTGATATTTTAAAACAAATATTAAATTTTGTACAGGATTTATAATCTTTTAACAATTTCAAATTATGTTCGTATTTTCGTTGGCAATTTATGTTTTTAGCCGTTTTAAATTATGATAGGGTTATGCATACAAAATTGGTACATATTTTTAAACAGAAATCATTACAACAATTTAAGGTTACGTTAGCATTTTACATAGAAAATTGGTAGTTTCAATAAAAACTCACTATAATTGGAAAAAGATTAAACATCTTTTGACAATTCTGGTTTATGTTAAATATTTTTTGTTTGGAATTATTGGTATTTTCAATAAAAAGTTACTAGATTTCAAAGAATATCCACAATTTTGCAACAATTTAAGGTTACGTTGTCATGTTTTACATGAAATTGGAATTTTTAAACAAAAAATTAAAATTTTAAAACAAAATTCACTGAATTAGAAAAAAAAGAATGATTTTTCAACAATGTAAGGTTACGTTAGCGTTTTACATCGAAAATTGGTAGTTTCAATAAAAAATCACTATAATTTCAAAAAGATTTAAAATCTTTTGACAATTCTGGATTATGTTAAATGTTTTTCGTGTGAAATTATTTGTATTTTCAATAAAAAGTTACTAGATTAAAAAAAACCACAATTTTGCAACAATTTTAGGTTACGTTGGGGAGTTTTATATGAAATTGGAATTTTTTAACAAAAAATCAATATTTTAAATTAAAAATCATAGGATTAAAAAAAATGTGAATAATTTTTTCGCGATTTAAGGTTAAGTTAGCGTTTTACATGAAATTGGCCTTTTATAACAAAAAATAAATATTTTAAAACAAAAATCGTTAGATTAAAAAATATATAAATGATTTTTTAACAATTTAAGGTTACGTTAGCGTTTTACATCGAAAATTGGTAGTTTCAATAAAAAATTACTATAATTTCAAAAAGATTTGAAATCTTTTGACAATTCTAGATTATGTTAAATGTTTTTCGTGTGAAATTATTTGTATTTTAAATAAAAAGTTACTAGATTTAAAAAAATATCCACAATTTTGCAACCATTTTAGGTTACGTTGGGGTGTTTTACATGAGATTGGAATTTATAAACAAAAAATAAATATTTTAAAACCAAAATTATTAGATTAAAAAAATATGAATAATTTTTTTTAACAATTGAAAGGTTGGTGTTCGCATTTTACATCGAAAATGGGTAGTTTCATTAAAAAATCACTATAATTTAAAAAAGATTTAAAATCTTTTGACAATTCTGGATTATGTTAAATGTTTTTCGGGTGAAATTATTGGTATTTTCAATAAAAAGTTACTAGATTAAAAAAAACCACAATTTTGCAACAATTTTAGGTTACGTTGGGGAGTTTTATATGAAATTGGAATTTTTTAACAAAAAATCAATATTTTAAAACAAAATTCATTAAATCAAAAAAATATGAATTACTTTTTAACAATTTAAGGTTACGTTAGCATTTTACATGAAATTGGAATTTGTAAACAAAAAAATTAATATTTTAAAACAAAAATCATTAGATTTAAAAAAATATGAATGATTTTTTAACAATTTAGGGTTACATTAGCGTTTTACATCGAAAATTGGTAGTTTCAATAAAAGTCACTATAATTTCAAAAAGATTAAAAATCTTTTGACAATTCTGGATTATGTTAAATGTTTTTCGTGTGAAATTATTGGTATTTTCAATAAAAAGTTACTAGATTAAAAAAATATCCACAATTTTGCAACAATTTTAGGTTACGTTGGGGTGTTTTATATGAAATTGGAATTTTTTAACAAAAAATCAATATTTTTAAATAAAAAAATTATATGTCAACGAAGATTCACAATTTTGCAACAATTTTTGGTTATGTTAATACTTTTATTCAGAAACCGGTATTTAATAAAAATTTAAAGCATATTTAGAATCTTAAAAAAAAAATCTTAAAAGTGATATTAGAGTTCTTAGTCTGGAATAAAAAAATCACTAGATTTTAAAGAATATTAACAATATTTAAACAAAAATGGGTAATTTTAGTATTTTTCCTCCAAAATTGTTTTTTTTTTTATATAAAAAAACAAAGACTTGATTTTCTTCGTATTGTACAAAAATATACATAAATTTTTATCAATTCTCAAAAATATTCTATCGATATTAATTTGATATTTTAATTTAAAAATTGTATAAGAGAAAAGAAAAAATGAAAAAAATATTATTCTGTTTTCTGGTTTCGAAAATATTTACCTTCTGGCTTGAGTTCCTTTTCGTTTTCTGTTTGTATAATATTTTCGAGTTTCTCGCTGTAGTCGAGGTACAGCTTAATTACTGCCCTGAAAATATCCGGGTCGGTAGATTCGAGTGTCGCATGTAGTTTTTGTAGATAAGATGCGGCAAATTCTTTAAAGAATTGGGCAACTTGTTAAAAATGAAAGAAATTATTAAATAGGGTAACATTTCAGTACTTATATCTATCAACTTTTGAAACAAATGCAGGGAATAATTTAAGAATAAATAAAATACAAATTTTAAATATTTTTAAATTTATATCAAATTGTAACAGCATTTTTACGCAAGATTAAAATCCCGTAAAATCATTCAAGACCCTTTATATCTCTTAAAAATCATTAAAACCCTTTCAAATATGCGAAAATGCCTGAAACCCTCAAAATGCCATTAAAGTCTCTCAAAATCCGTGGAAATCCCTTAAAATTTCTCAACATCTTTTAAAATCTATTAAAACATTCGAAAATCTTTTGCAATTCCGTGAAATCTTTTGACATAAAATCCTTTAAAATCCCGGAATATAATCAAAACCCCTTTATATATCTTAAAATTCGATTAAACCCTTTAAAAAATTGCCTTCCTTTAAAAATTTGCTGGTAAAAAATTCGACTGCTTGGTTGATAGTTGAACTACTTTGTTAAAAATACATTTTTTGCTTCAAGATTCATTTCCTCTGTTGAAAATTGAACTCGTTTGTTAAAAATTGGTTTCTTTATTAGCTGAAAATTAATTATTTTAACTGAAAATTAACTATTCCATTTTCATTTAAAAAAATGTAAATTTTGTTAGTTGAATATTCAAATATTTGGTTGAAGATTGATCTGTTTTGATTAAGGATTCAACTATTTTGTAGAAAATTCGTATTCTTCGTTAAAATCAACCGTTTGTTTTATTTAAAATAAAAATGTTTTGAGGCTGATTCTTTTTGCCTGAAAATTCAACTATATTAGTTGAAAATTCATTTTTTTAACTTATTAAAACTGCAACTATCTGGTTAAAATTAATATGTACTGGCTGAAAATTAACTTTTTTGTTGAAAATTCAACTTTTTTGTGGAAAACGCGCTTCTGTGACTTGAAAATTCAACTGTTTTGTAGAAAATTAAATTTTATGTTAAAAAATTCAGATTTTGAGTTGAAAATTAAATTATTTTTTACAAAATTCGTTTTTGTTTGTTTGAAAATTCATCTCTTTTTCTAAAAATTGCATCTTTTTTTGGTAAAAATTTCATCTTTTTTTCGGTAAAAAATTCAAGAAGTTGGTTAAAAATAAAATAATTAATTTGAAACTTATACTGCTTGGCAGAAAATTGACCTTTTTTTAAAATCATATTTTATTGTTAAAAATTCGACTTTTTTCGTTAAAAATTAATCTTCTTAACGGAAAATTTAGCTTTTTAATTTCAAATTTAACTTAAAATTCAAATTTAATCTTCTTTGTTAAAAAAATCACCTATATGTTTGAGACTTCAACTGTGCTGTTAAAAAAGCGTTTTCGATTGTTAAATTTATATTCTTTAGTTAAAAATAAAATTTTTTTGGTTAAAAATTGAACTATTTGGTTAAAAAATAAACTAATAATTAAAAATTTTAACTACTTGGTAGAAAATGAACTTTTTTGCATAAGTTTTCTGTTGAAAATTCATATTTTTTATTTGAATATTCAAATGTTTTGTAGAAAATTCGACATTTTGGCTATAAAATTCCAAAATTTAGTTGAAAATTTATGTATTTCGTTGTCAATTTGTCTGAAGCCAAACAGGCCTTAAAATTTTTAATTTATTTGGAAAATTCATGTATTTAGTTGAAAATTCGTCTTTTTGGTTAAAAATTAATCTTCTTGTAGGAAAATTCATCTTTGTAGTTTAAAAATTCAGCTATTTGTTAAAAATTCAACTATTTGGTTGAAAATTGAATCACCTTCTTGAAAATTCACATTTTATTGTAGAAAAGTTATCTTTCTTGGTTGAAAATTAACTTTTCAGCTTAAAATTAATGTTTTCGGCTGGAAAATTTAACTGTATTATGGCAAAACGCGCCTTTTTGACTTGAAAATTTAATAAATCTATAGAAAATTATTTTGTTGCTGTTACAAATTCATATTTTAGGTTGAAAATTCAATTGTTTTGTAGAAAGTTCAAGTTTTAGGTTTAAAAATTCATCTCTTTTTGTAGAAAATGAACTTCTTATTGAATAATCATATTTTAGGGTGGAAAATGTAACTGTTTTGTAGAAAATTCGTTTTTTTTTTGCTTTTATATTTTAGATTTGGTTAAAAATGCATGCATTTTATTAAAAATTGGACTTTCTTCGTTGAAAATTATTCTTTTTGGTTGATAATTCAACCGATCTGTTAAAAATTCGTTAATTTAGCTAAATTCAACTAGTTGGAAATAAATTTTGCCTGCTTGAAAGTTCATTTTTCATATTGAAATTTTATCTATTCCGTTGTTGGTTGCAAATTGATATTTTTTAGTTGAAAATTGAACTATTCTGATAAGAACATAAACTATTTGGTTGGAAATTAAATTTTTAATTTGAAAATTTAACTACCTGGTCGAAAATTAAGTTTTTGTTCAAACATCCCATTTTCGAGTTGAAAATTCAACTTTTTTGTAGAAAATTCGTCTTCTTGGCTTCAATCTTTAAAATTTATTATAAAATTCATGTATTACGTTGCAAATTTGCCTTTTCAGCTTCAAAATGTAAAATTCATGTATTTTGCTGAAAATTCAACTTTTTTATTAGAAAATTAAATATTTGGTCAATAATTCAACTTTTTTGCTTGAAACTAGAACTACTTTGTTAAAATTTTATTTTAAAAAAATTCACCTCATCAGATAAAAATTTAACTACTCTTCTTTGCTAAAGACATATAAATTATAAACTAAAAATTCAAATATTTGGTAGAAAATTCATGTATTTATGGTTGAAAATTGATATTTTTTAGTTAACAATTTAAATCTGTGATTGAAAATCTATCTTTTAATCGAAAATGAATCTTCTTGGGAGAAATTTTAACTTTGCAGTTTGAAAATTCACCTATTTGTTAAAAATTCAACTATTTTCCTGAAAATTTAATTACTTTCTTTCGAATTCATATTTCATTGTAGAAAAGTCATCTTTCTTCGTTGAAAATTAACTTTTTTCTTGAAAATTCAAGTTTTCGGGTTAAAAATTCAACTGTATTCTAAAAAATAATTTCTTTTTGGCTTAAAAATTCAACTATTTGATTAAATGTTAATGTTTTTTGTCGCTCAGAGTATCATTTCTCAAATCAAAGATTCCCTGCATTTGCTATATAAAAATATCTTGTGTGATAGATGCGAAAAGTAAAAAATAGCCTCCTTTTCGCACTTGTTACACAATATACAATTTTAGGAACTTTCTACTCACTCGTCGCTCTCTCGTCTACGTTTAGCTCATTTTCTGACTCCACTAAGCGTTTTATGTTCTCTAACTCACGAGCTTGCTTCGCTTTCTTTCGATTAGCTGCATTTTTCTTAATTGTTGTAGACGCCAGCATCAATTCTGCTATTTCGTCCTCGTTATCCTTCAAGGTGAAATATTTTCATTAAATTACAACTACAGAGTGGCCGCAAAACTTCAGTTTCAAGATTCCCTGACTTTTCCCTAATTATTTTTAAATTTACCCTGAACGTTATTATTTAATAATCAATTTCTAATCTTCCATTTTGAATTGAAATTGAAAAAATCCAATCGAAATTTTAATTCAGTAGCAGGGCACCATTAATTATATTAATTTTGATTAAAAATTCTTTTTTTACATTTAAGTTTTCAAACTTAGTAAACAAGTGATTTGATTAAAATTAAATTTATTGAGTCTAACTATCTTATTTGATTGAAATTAGAAAAAAAAACATGAAATCCTACTAAAAAAATCTGCGATACAAAAAATATGTCAAGTACAACTTTATGAATTTGTGAAATCAAATTTGGCCACGTAATTTGAGGAAAAATATTCAAAATATAATATATGGAGAAACTTTTTTAATAAAGTGCCCTATAGAAATTCAGATGAATTTTAACAAATTCAGGATAAATTTAAATGAATTGTAAATTTTGTTTTTAAATCCATTGATTTAAGTAAAATTAGAGTGAATTAAAGAAATGCAAAATTCCTTTAAATCCTTTAGAATAAATTAAAATATTTAAAATCCTTTGAAATCCCATTACTTTAATAAAATTAATTAAAAATTCTTTGCAATCATTTAAAATATCCTAAAATGTTTTATATTCTTCAAAAAAAACTTTTAAAATCTCTTGAAATTTGTTTAATATCCCTTGAAAATGCCTTGGAATATATATATAAAAAAAACATAAAATCTTTCAAATTCTTTGGAATCCTTTCAAATTATTGAAATCTATTCAAAATTCCTTGGAATCTTTCAGAATATCATAAAATATATTAAATCCTTTGAAAGCCCATTAAATTAATGAAATTGATTAAAAATTTCTTGAATTCTTTTTAAATATTTGAAATTCATGAAATTTTTTTTAAATCCCTATCACTTTCATTTTGTAAATATCTTTTAAAGGTCTTGGAATCTCCCATACTAATATAAAAGCTTCCAATTACCTTGGAATCCTGCCAAATTATTAAAATCTATTCAAAATTCCTTTGAAAATCTTCAAATATCCTAAAATATAAAAATGCTTTGAAATCCCATTAATTTACTCAAATTATTTTTTAAAATCCTTGTAATTATTTAAAATAGCCTAAAATATATTATATTTTTCAAAAAAACTTCCAAAATCTCTGGAAAATTTTGTAAATCTCTTGAAAATGCATTGGAATATATAAAAAAAAACATAAAATCGTTTAAATTCTTTGGAATCCTTTCAAACTATTAAAATCTATTCAAAATTCCTGTGAAAATTTTCAAATATCCTAAAATATAAAAAATCTTTTGAAATCCTATTAATTTACTCAAATGAATTAAAAATTCCTTGTAATCATTTAAAATATCCTAATATATTGTATATTCTTCAAAAAACTGTTAAAATCTCTTGAAAATTTTTTTAAATCCCTTGAAAATGCCTTAGAATATATAAAAAAAACATAAAATCTTTCAAATTCTTTTGAATCCTTTCAAATTATTGAAATCTATTCAAAATTTCTTGGAATCTTTCGAATATCATAAAATATTTCAAATCCTTTGAAAGCCCATTAAATTACTAAAATTAATTGAAAATTACTTGTGATTATTTAAGATGCCCTTAAAAGATTTCAAAGAATTTTAAATATTTTAAAATCCTCGGGAATCTCTTCAAATTATTGAAATATATTACAAACTCTTTGGAATCTTTTAGAATACCCTAAAATATTTCAAGTCCTTTGAAATTCTTTCAAACTATGTTGAAATCTGTTCAAAATTCCTTTAAATCTTTTAAAATACCCTACAATATTTCAAATCCTTTAAAACCCTATTAAATTACTAAAATTAATTGAAAACTCCTTGAAATATTTTAAAATATTTCAAATTCTTTAAAATCTTTTAAAAACTCTTCGCATTTTTTAAATCTTTAAAAAATGGCCTTGGAATTTGCCAAAATAATTTAAAAGCTTCCAATTCCCTTGGAATCCTTTCAAATTATTGAAATCTATTCAAAATTCCTTTAAATATCTTAAAATAACCTAAAATATTAAAAATCCTTTGAAATCCTATTAAATTACTGAAATAAATGGAAAATTTCTGAGAATCTTTTTAGACACCCTAAAATGTTTTAAATCCTTTGAAATCCCATTAAATTACTAAAATTAATTGAAAATTAATCGTAATTATTTAAAATATCCTAAAATATTTTAAATTCTTTAAAAATGTTTGAAATCCCTTGAAATTAGTTTTAAATCTGTTGAGAATGCCTTAGAATCTATAAAAATATCATAAAATCTGTCAAAATCTTTGAAAGTTCATTAAATTACAAAAATTAATTGAAAATTCATTGTAATTATTTAAAATGCCCTTAAAAGATTTCAAAGAATTTAAAATATATTAAAATCCCTTGAAATCCATTCAAAGTATTGAAATATATTACAAATTTCTTGAAATCTTTTAGAATATCCTAAAATATTTCAAACTCTTTGAAAGCCCATTGAATTACTAACATTAATTAAAAATTTCTTGTAATATTTTAAAATATCCTAAAATATTTCAAATTCTGAAAAAAATTTTAAAAACCCTAGTAGTTTTAAAAATAGCTTTAAACTGCCTTGGAATCTATCAAAATACTAAAAAATCTTTCAAATCATTTGGAATCTTTTCAAATTATTGAAATAAATTCAAAATGCCTTTGAAAATCTTCAAATATCATAAAATATTAAAAATCCTTTGAAATCCTATTAAGTTACTGAAATAAATGGAAAATTTCTGATAATCTTTTAAGACACTCCAACAATGTTTCAAATCCTTTGAAATCCTATTGAATTACGAAAATAAATTGAAAATTCCTTGTAACCTTTTAAAATATTCTAAAACATTTCAAATCCTTAATTTTTTTTTAAAAAACCCCTGAAATTTTTAAAATACCTTTAAACTGCCTTGGAATCTATCAAAATACTCAAAAATCTTTCATATTCTTTGGAAATTTTCCAAATTATCGAAATCTGTTCGAAATTCCTTTAAATATTTTAAAATACTTTAAAATCTTTTAAATCCTTTGAAAGCCTATTAAATTACTAAAATTAATTGAAAATTCCTTGGAATATTTTTAATTCTTTAAAATCTTTTAAAAACCCTTCTCATTTTTTAAATCTCTTTAAATAGCCTTGGAATCTACCAAAATAATACAAAAGCCTCCAATTCCCTTGGAATCCTTTTAAATTATTTAAATATACTCGAAATTCTTTTGAAAATCTTCAAATATCCTAAAATATTAAAAATCCTTTGAAATCCCATTAAGTTACTGAAATAAATGGAGAATTCCTTCTAACCTTTTAAAATATCCTAAAATATTTTAAATTCTTCAAAAAAAAAAAAAAAAAAAAAGAGAAAAACCTTTGAAATTTTAAGAATATCTTTAAGCTGCCTTGGAATCTATCAAAATATTTAAAAATCTTTCAAAACCTTTGGAATCTTTTCAAATTATTGAAATCTATTCAAAATTCCTTTAAATCTTTTAAAATACCCTCAAAATTTCGAATCTTTTGAACCCTCTCAAGTTACTGAAATAAATTGAAAATTTCTTGGAATGTTTTAAAATATCCTAAAAGTTAAAAAATATTTTAAAACTTTCGAATTCCCTTGGATTTTTTTAAGCTCTTAAGAATTCCTTGCAATTTTTCAAATCTTTTTAAAATGTCTTGGAGTATTAAAAAATACTTTTATATCTTTTAAATTCTTCTGAATCTCTTCAAGTTTTTGAAATCTATTAACAATTTTATAAAATCGTGTAAAATGTTTTACAATATTTCACATCCTTTGCAATCCAATTAAATTACTAAAATGAATTGAAAATTCCTTGAAATCTTTAAAAATATCTTTGAATATTTCAAATACTTTTAAATGCCATTAAATTATTGAAATAAGTGCAAAATTTCTTTGAATCTTTTAAAGTACCCCAAAATATTTATATTTAAAAATATCCTGAAAGTTGCAAATAATTTGAAAACTTTCGAAATACCTGGAAACTTTTTAAAGCTCTTATGAACTCCTTACAACATTTTTAAATACCCTAAAATCTCTAAAATCCTTTTAGGATACCTTGAAATTATTAAAATCTCTGAAAAATTCTTGTGAATCTTCTTAGATGTCCTAAAATATTTCAAATCCTTTGAAATTCCTTGCACATTTTTAAAGCTCTTGCTTGAAAATACTTTAGAATTTGTTTAAATACCTTGAAATCTTTAAAATCATTTGAAATTTCTTCAAAACATTTAAGTGTCTTAAAAATGACTTAGAATTTTTCAATTGTCACAAATATATTTAAAATACCTTGGAATTATTAAAAATACCCTGCAAAATTTAAAAAAGTCTTAAATTTGTTTTAAATACTGTAAATATATTTAAAAATTGTTTGCAAACTTTTTAAATCCCATGCAACTTTTGGATGCTCCTGAAATTACCTTGGAATTATTAAAAATATCGTCAAATCTTTAAAATCATTTGATATTCCTTCAAATTATTGTAATCTGTTTTTAAAAAATCTTCGAATTTTTTTCAATATCCTAGAATATATATATTTTTTTCATCAATAAAAGTCAAAAAAGCGTATAGATCCCAGATTTTTGCCCCTGAATAAATACCGAGTTCTTGCTTTTATTTCCAAACTCACCCCTTTCACTGAAGCCGACGAAGATGCTTCTGAACTTTTTGAGGAATCCAATTTGCCCTTCGCCTTGGGCGCATTTCCAGATACTTCCTTGGCGCTCACAACCTGCGTCATTGATTTGATATTTTGCGCACTGCGCGTTTTTGCTAAACGAGGAGTCGTTTTTCTCAACTGGGGTAATTTCGAGGCCGGATTTTCAGTTCCCAGAGCTTCACTCTCGATCGTGTAATAGGCCTCCGGAATATCGGGAAGAATTTCCTCTGGCTCTTGTTCCGGTTCCAATTTTATGATTGTCGGAGGCGCCTCAGGAGTCACCTTCTTCTTAGAACATTTGGGATTTTGCTGACTTGTATTCGTCATCATACCTACAATCGGGTTGCAGATATGTTCACCTGCACGAATTTCACAATTGTACTGTGCTAACTTCCTACTGAGAGCCTTACCGATGCCCTTTTCTTTGGGGGGTTTATTCCGCTTTAACTGGAAATCATCAAAAAGTTAGGATTTTAATTTTAGTTATAGAAATAGGGTGACTTTTCATCAAAATAGGGGAACAATAAGGAAATGAATTCAGTCAATTAAAAATAATATGTAGTTACTATATTGAATTCAATGTAAAACGCTTCAAAATTCCAAGATTTCATGTCGAAATATATGGTGCTCGACAAAATAAGGTAAACCGACCATTACTGAGACAAAAAAAATACGCCTAATACTGGAGCAGTAATAAATATCATTAGGTATCTTTTATATTCCAACATAAATCTTAAAGTAAAAATTTTCTAGTATTTTTGAAGTTCTTTTGAATTTATTACCACTATTTATTTTTATTTTAACAAGGTATACATTTAGTAAGAAATAAAAAAGATACTTCTCAAAATCTGTGAATGAACTACTGCAAAATTCGCCATTTTTTGTTGTATTTCAAAACTTTCCGCCAACTGCTTATGTAATTAAATTAATTTAATTTTTCAATACAAATTAGTAATTATGCATTAAAATTTAATATGACAGATTAATACTAAATATTAATGACATTAATATTATATATTTACTTTTTTGAATGAATTAAGTAAATTCACTTTTCTGTTCAAAATTTATATTTTCGGGTTAAAAATATAACTGTTTTGAAGAAAACTCGTCTTTTTGACTAGAAAATTCAGTTTGGTTGAATTTTTTTTTAACTGAAATATCTTTTTGGATAAATATTTGAACTAATTTGTTGAAAATTCGTCTTTTTAGTTAGAAAATTAATTTTTTATTATAAATTTTATCTTTTTTTAAAATAATTCAGCTGCTTTCAATATGTAATTAAAATCTTTTTTGTTTGAAATACCAACTACTATATTTTTTTATCAGAATTCTCCTTTTTTGGTTAACCTAATACTTTAATTATCTAACAAACTATTGAATTTTAAAATATAAAAGACCAATTTTCTACCACAAAAGATGAATTCTTATCAAAAAATATAATAGTTCATATTTCAACCAAAAACTCTTTTAATTGTAAAATAAAAACAATTTAATTCATTAAAAAAAAACTAATTTTCACCCAAAAAGTTCGACTTGTAACCAAAGAAGATAACATTTTTACCAAAAGAGATGATTTGTCAATTAAGTAAGATTTTTCAATCAAAAATGAAAAATATTCCAACCTAATTGTTGAATTTTCTACCATAAAAATATAATTTTCAAACCCAAAATTATTGAATTCTCAAGCCAAAAACTAGTGTTTTCTACAAAACAGTTATAATTTCAACTCTAAAATATGAATATTCAACGAAAAAAAGTTAATTTACAACCAATCAGTGGAAGTCTCAAGTAAAATGACGATTTTTTTTACAAAATAGTATAACTTTTAACCGAATATTGTAATTTTTAATGAAAAAAGGTGAATTTTTACCAAGAAATATACTAGTTAATATTTCAAGCAAAAAAGACTTTAATTACAAATGAAAAGCAGTTCAATTATAAAAAAAAAAAACGAATTTTCATTAAGACTGTTGAAGCCTCAATCTAAACAGATTAATTTTGAACCAAATGGTTGCATTTTTGCTCAAGAAATATGAAATTTATAATAAAAAGATGAATTTTCGAACCAAAAAGACGAATTTTCAACATAATAATAAAATTGTTAAACAAAAAATAATTAAAATTGTTTGAATAAGCACTTTTTTCAATTTATTTAAATAAAAATTTATCAATTCGGTTATAATTCGGTATCAATTTGATTGTAAATCAAAATTCACAAACAAACAGTTGAAATTGAAATTAAATCGACCTTCTTAGAATAAATAATTAATTGAACGGCAAGAATGGAGTTTATAAACAATATTTTTAATTTAATTTATTAATATCCTTTTACTTTTTACGCAAAATGTTAACATGTTGATATGAATTTTATTAAAAGATAAAGGAAAATAAATTCCTTATTATTTATAACAATCGATTCTTCCTTTATAATATATTCTATAATTGTCAGTAAAGTGTACCATTTTATTTTGATAAACTAGCTTTTCGTAACTTTCCCAGTGATGGTAATTTTTTCTAATAATTTAACCAAATAGTTGAGTTTTCATAAAAATACTTCAATTTTTAACCAAGAAGTTAAATTTTTCATCAAAATAGGGAAACAATAAATTAAATTCTTTAAATTAAAATTAATATGTAGGTACGATATTGAATTTAATATAAAACGCTTCAAAATTCTAAGATTTTATATCGAAATATATTTTGTTGGACAAAATAGTTGAATTAAAAAAAAAGAAAGATGAATTTCCAATGCTGGAAGACAAATTTATAACAAAACAGCAGAATTAAAAAAAATCTTAAACCAAATAATTGAGTTTTCAACAAAACATTTTTCTTTGCAACAAAATTGTTGAATTTTTAACAAAAAAGTTAAATTTTCAAACCAAAAATAAGAAATATTTTGAAGGTAAATGAATTTTTAATCTAAAAAGACCAATTTTTAACAAAGCAGTTACATTTTTTTTTAATACTTCAACAAAATAGGTGAGTTTTCAACACAATAAATAAATTTTTAACAAAATTGTTGCATTTTTGAACCAAATAGTTAAATTATCAGAACAAAAAGACGATTTTTTTCGAAGACAGTTGAATGTTACATTTTTAAACCAAAAATACGAATTTTTAAGAAAACAGTTGAATGTTCAAAATCAAGAAATTAACAAAATAGCTGAGTTTTCAATAAAACAATTAAATTTACAACAAAATTGTAAAATTTTTAATCAAAAAGTTGAATTCGGAACCTACAAAGATGCATTTTCAATCAAATGGTCATTTTTAACCAAGAAAGATGACTTTTATCAAAAATATGAATTTGTAACCCAAAAAGACGAATTTATATATTAAAAGATTAATAAATACGACTTTAACTAAATAATTGTGTTGAAAATAAAATTTGTAATAAAATTGTTGAATTTTGAACCAAAAAATTAAATTATTAGACCAACATACGAATTTTTTTAATGACAGTTAAATTTTCAATATAAAAAGATGATTCTTTAAAACAAAAGTCTTTAATTCAAGAAAAATACTTTAACAAAATAATTGAGTTTTCAACAAAACATTTTAGTTTGTCACAAAATTGTTGAATTTTTAACCAAAAAGTTAAATTTAAAACAAGTTTTAATCGATGAGTTAAAAAAAAAACTTAAAGTTTTACCAAAATTGTTGAATTAGTAACCGAATAGTTAAATTATAAAAAAGATTAATTTTCTGAGACAGTTGAATGTTGAATTTTTAAACAAAAAAGGCGAATTTTTAACAAAACAGTTAAATTTTCGAAAAAAATGACTTTAACAAAATAGCTGAGTTTTCAATAAGCCAATTAAATTTATAACAAAATTGTTGTATTTTTTAACAAACAGTTGAATTCGCAGCCTAAAAAAGATGCATTTTTAATAAAATGGTCGAATTTCCAACAACAAAAGGTACTTTTTAACCAACTTTTACCATAACTATGAATTTTTAATTCAAAAAGACGAATTTATAAAATAAAAGATTAATAAAGACGACTTTAACCAAATAATTGTGTTTTCAAGAAAAAAAAATTAAATTTGTAACAAAATAGTTGAATTTTTAACCAAAAAAATCAATTTTCATACAAAAAATATGAATTTTGTTGAAGACAGTTAAATTTTCAATTTAAAAAGACGATTTTTTTAAACAAAACTGTTTAATTTAAAAAAAATACTTGACCAAAATAGTTGATTTTTCAACAAAACATTTTTATTTGCAACAAAATTGTTTAATTTTTGACCAAAAGTTAAATTTTCAAACAAAAAATGAGAATTCTTTTGAAAGCAAATGAATTTTTAATCTAAGAAGACCAGTGCTTTAACAAATTGGGTTTCAATCTAAAAAGATGATTTTTTAAAACAAAAGTCTTTAATTTAAAAAAATACTTTAACCAAATAGTTGACTTTTCAACAAAACATTTTAATTTGTAACAAACATGTTGAATTTTTAACCAAAAAGTTAAATTTTCAGGCAACAAATACGATTTTTTTAACAGTTGAATTTGTAATTTAAAAAGCCGAATTTTTCACAAAACAAATAGTTGAATTATCAAAAAAGACGCATTTTTTCGAAGACAGTTGAATTTTCAATTTTTAAACCAAAAAAGCGAATTTTTAAGAAAACAGTCGAATTTACAAAAACACGAACAAAATAGCTGCGTTTTCAATAAAACAATTAAATTTCTGAAAAAATTGTAGAATTTTTAATCAAATAGTTGAATTCACAGCCTACAAAGATGCATTTTCAAACAAATGGTCGAATTTCAAACAAAAGAGTTATTTTTTAACCAAGAAAGATGACTTCTACCATAAATGTGAATTTTTAATCCAACATACGAATTTATAAAAAAAAAATATTAATAAAGACGACTTTTACCAAATAATTTTGTTTTCAAAAAAAAAATTTAATTTGTAATAAAATTGTTGAATTTTTAACAAAAATTTAAATTTTTAGACCATAAATAACGAATATTTGAAGACAGTTAAATTTTCCATTTAAAAACACGATTTTTTAAAACAAAACTGTTTAATTAAAAAAAAATAGTTGAGTTTTCAACAAAACATTTTTATTTGCAACAAAATTGTTGAATTTTTGACCAAAAAGTTAAATTTTCCAACCAAAAATACGATTTTTTTAAAGACAGTTAAATTTTGAATCTAAAAAGCCGAGTTTTTAACAAAACAGTTTACTTTAAAAAAATTTTAATAGATGAGTTTAAAAAAAATACTTAAAGTTGTAACAAAATTGTTGAATTTTTAACCAAAAAATTTAATTTTCAGACTAAAAATACGAATTATTTTGAAGACAGTTTTAATTTTCAATCTAAAAAGACGATTTTTTAACAAAACTGTTTAATTAAAAACAAAACTTGACCAAAATAGTTGTGTTTTCAACAAAAGATTTTTATTTGTAACAAAATTGTTGAATTTTTGACCAAAAAGTTAAATTTTTCAACCAAAAATACGATTTTTTTTAAGACAGTTGAATTTTTAATCTAAAAAGCCGAATTTTTAACAAAAAAGTTCAATTTAAAAAATTTAAATAGATGCGTTTTCAAAAAAATACTTGAAGTTGTAACAAAATTGTTGGATTTTTAACTGTATAGTTACATTTTCAAACAAAAAGACGATTTTTCTTCCCAGCCAGTTGGATTTTTGTAACCAAAAAGACGAAATTTTTAGATGACTTGTACCATAAATATGAATTTTTATTCCAGAAAAAAAATTTTGTAAAAAAAATGATTAATGAAGACCATTTTAACCAAATAATTGAGTTTTCAAAAACAAAAAACAAAAATTTGTAAAAGTCAAACTAGATTGATAAAAATGTATTTTTTTTATTAAAGGCCTGTGTCTGGTTGAAAATTGAACTATTTAGTGGAAAAGCCTGTTTTTTGGTTAAACAATAATTTTTTAACTGAAAATGTAACTTTTACATTTTTTTAGATTGATAGTTATTAGCTGAAAAGTCTCCTTTTTTGGTAAAAAATAATTATCTTAGTTTGAAATTTTATGTTTGTTGGATAAAAACGCATCAGTTTCATAGAACATTAATTTTTTGCTGAAAAGTCATATTTTTTGTTTGAAAATTCGATTTTTTTAGAGAAAATTCGCGTGTTTGCTTGAAAGTTCAACAATTTAGATAAAATATTATTTCTTTGAGTAAAAAATATTTATTCATTGAAAATTTATCTTTCTGCTTTTAAAATTAATTTCTTTTTTGATAAATTTAATCTTTTTTTGGTTAAAAATCAAACTATTCTATTATAAATTTATCTTTTATGGTAGAAAAGACATTGAATTGTTTTAAATAAATTAATAAATATGAAAATTTAAAATTTTGATCTGAAAAGTATATGCAAAGTGGAAAATTAGTCAAGGAAAAATAATTGATTTAATGATTACTACTTACGTTCCGTATGCAGGTTTGCCATCTTTCAGGTAATAACTCGACTGGCTGTTCTTTGGGCGAAAGAAGATTTGTATCCAAGGTAATATAATGTATTGTCCTGGGAGCTTTTCCAGTTGCGTGAAAATGCTGAAAACATAATAAAGTCTTAAGAATAAATCACAAAACAGAAATACGGAAAATACTTCAATCCCTTTTAATATTGCGGGATTTTTTTTATTAAATTCTTGTAGGTTTGAGATTTCAATATTCAATTCGGAAAAATTTATTTCTTTAGGAATAGAGTACAGAATAAAATTTTAGGATGAAAAATTTCAAAGTGTATTTTTTTTTTAAATTAAGAAAATTACATCAAACGCTTTACGTATAGAAAAATAAATAAAAATAATAATAAACAATATGTAGTGACTTGAATTTTATTCATTATAGCATAAAATACTATGAATTTTTAAATTATGTTTGCACAAATATACATAATTATTAATTAATAGTATTGTGAAGAAATTCCATAATATTATATTTATAATTTTTGCATTAATTGGAAGTATTTTAAATTTAAAAAAGATTTTCTTGTGTCCAAGGCGGGTTCTAGGTTTTTCGAAAGCTAATTTTCAAAAAATTCGAAAACTTATACTGACAGATCTATTAAAAAAATTAGAGACTTATAGGAAAAGAAATATATCAATGGAGAAGAACAATTAGATCAAATGAATCAATTTCCTCCAAAAACGAATAATTTAACCTCGAAGTATCTCTTAAATCAAAGAATGTCTACATGCTTTGAATTATTTTAAGCAAACATTTTTTTTGATTTAAAGTTATTTTTCACTTTGGACCAATTTATATTTTCTATTTTTTGGGATGGATTTCTAAATTAAGCAATTTTCAAAATAGAAAAAATGTACATTTTTTTATATCTGTAAGAGATGAATTCTTTTATTTAGCATTGTTAATTCCTGAAGCCACTAAAATTAAAAAAATGTTAAATTTGGAATTTATTTATTTTAAAAGCATACAATTCTATGATTTTTTACATTGTTAACGATTCAAATTTAATATTCTAATCTCTTGAATGTTATTAAATCAAAATTTTTATTTTAAAACTATTTCGATATTATGTACTTTGAAACAGTACGATTAAAATATAAATTTTTTCAATTGTTTTAAATCGAGTTGTTGTATTTTCAACCAAAATAATGAATTTTCAACAAAATATTTTTATTTAAAATTTTTAAAAGTTGACTTCACTTTAAAAAAAAAGATTTTCCAGTAAAAAAATTAGTTCTCAAACAAAAATTTAATCGAAAGAGGATCAGTTTTTTAAAACAAAAATGGAATAGTTAAATTTTTAGTTAAAACCAATCTTTAACCAAAAATGAAACGAATTTTCAACAAAATAGTTAAATTTGAAACCAAAGAGATAAATCTTCAACTAAAATGATGTAAGTTAAAAAAAAAAGAGTTCAGGATTCAGCCAAATAATTGAATTTTCAACTAAATAGTTGTATTTTTAAATAAAATATAAATTTTACAAACCAAAAATTCCACATTCCAAAAGATTATTTTATGAAAGAAAAGATCAATTTACCACCAAAAAGACAAATTTTTAATAAAAGAGTTGAATCCTCAACTAGAAAGGATCCAACATTCGAATTTAAAAAATGATTTTTCAAGCAAAAATGAAATAGTTATATTTTTAGTTTAAAAAATTGATTCTTAAAAAAAAAATGTCAACAATATTGTAAAATTTCCAATCAGAGAAGATTTTTTAACTAAAATTATGAATCTTAAATAAGAAAATTAATTTTTAACAAATTAATTTAACATTCAGCCGTATATTTGAATTTTTAATTAAAAAGGATACATTTGTTAAAAAAAATGGAATAGTTAAAACTTCAGTTGAAGAAAATAATTTTCAAACAAAAATAAAACGAATTTTCAACAAAGTAGTTGAATTGTCAACCAAAGAGATGAATATTCAACTAAAATGATGAATCTTGAGTATAAAAAATAATTTTCGATAAAATTTCTTCAACATTCTTAAAAATATGAATTTTCTACCAAAAACGAGCAGACCAAATTTCACTTAAAAAATTAATTTTCAACCAAAAATGAAATGAATTTTCATTTAAATAGTTAAATTTTCAACAACAAAAAAACGAATTTTCAACCAAAATGATGATTTTATGACAGACAATATTAATTTACGACCAAAAAGCCGAATTTTCAACCAAATAGTTGAATTGCCAACTCAAAAAGATCAATTTTTAATTTAAAAAATCAGTTTCCAACCCAAACTGGAATTTCAATAAAATTCTTTAATTTGGAATTCATTTATTCTAAAATTGTTCAATTTTAGGATTTTTTAATTTTAATCTATTCCAATTTGATATTTTATATTCTTGAATATGATTAAATCAAATTTCTGATTTTAAAACTCTTTGAGTTTAATATAAAATTTTGAAATAATTATCATTTGAAACTATACGATAAAAAATGAATTTCTTTAGTAACATTATTGGTATTTCTTTCAAAATAGAGAAAAAAATGCTCAACTTTGAATTCGATTTCGATTCAATAAAATTGTTTTATATCTTTATACGCAGCTAATTTCATCATCCTAATTTGACCAAGAAGTCAAAATTCAAAATGTCAAAACCAAAAAACTGGGAACTAAATCCGGCATCAAAATGTTTATCATTCCAGTAATTAGCCGCGGTAAATTAAAAAAAGGAATCACTATAAAAAAATTAAAAAGAGAAGCTAAAATTCAAGTAAAAAACTGAATCATGGGTGTCTGTAAAAGAAAGGCACTTGGCACCCGCTTATATGCCTGGAAAGGATGGAACTTTTTTTCCATCCTTGGAATTTTTGCTCTTAGTGTCTTATATTATCTAAATGAGGTACATGTGATGATTCAAGTTTTACGTAATTTAAAATTATTAATGGTTCTAGATTTAATTCTAAAAATAATAATATTCAGTGGTGTAGTCGAGGCCAGAAAAAGAGAAGAGTTTAAAACAAAAAAAAAAATAGTTAAAGATTTAACCAAATGCTAAAATTTTTCAACCAAAAAGATTAATTTTTTTAACCAAGAAAGATAAATTTCTAACCAAGAAGTATGACTTTTCTGCCATAATAGATGAATTTTCAAGCGATAAGGATAATTTTTGACAAGAAAATTAAATTTTCAACCAAAAATTATGACACAAAACAGTTCAATTTAAAAAAAAAATGCAATTTTTTTCAAAAGTTGAATTTCTAACTGAATAGTTTAATTTTCAACATACAAATATAAATTTTCTATCAAATGGTACAGCTTTTAAAGAAAAAATATGAAAATTCAAACAAATATTATAAATTTTAAGATAAAAAGACCATTTTTTCGAAGAAAATTGAATCTTCGTGAAAAAAAGTTTATTTTAAACTAAGAAAGATGAATTTGTACCACAAAAGATGAATTGACAATAAAAAATGATTTTTTCAATCGAAAAAGACGAATATTTAACAGGATAGATGAAATCTAAACTAAAAAGTTGACTGATGCTCTATAAAAAAGACGAATTTCCAACTTATCAAATATACGGTATAAAGTTTTAACTACAAATAGTAAATGGTTCAATTTTGTGATAGGAAAAAAAGAATGTTTAACAAAGTTGTTGAATTTCAACTTAAAAGATGAATTTTCGACGAAGAACATTAATGTTCTACCAATATAGACGAATTTTGAACAAAATATATGCATTTTCATCAAAAATATATAATTTTGAAGCCAAAAAGACGAATTATCTACAAAAAAAGTCGCATTTTCAACCCGAAAATATTATTTTTCAACCTGAAAATTGAAATTTCAACCAAGTAGTTCATTTTTATGCAAAATTGTTGATTTTTTTAACCGAAATGTTTATTTCAAAGAAAATAGTTCAATTTTTAACTATGATAAGAATCCTTAGTAAACAAATTTTAATTGTTCAAAAAGTAGTTCAAATTTAAGTCAAATAATCGATTTTTCAACCAAAAAAGAATAATTGTACATGGAAAATGTTAATAGTTTATATTTCAAATGGAAAATTGCATTTTTAACAAAAAAGAATTAATTTACAACTAAGAAGATAAGAATTCTAACAAACAAGACAAATTTTCAACAAAATTCATTAATTTTAAACCAAAAAGTTGAATTTTTAATTTAAGAATGTTAAAATTTTATTTGAAAAAAATTTTTTAACCAAAAATGGAATAGTTTAATTGACAGTTAAAAAAATTATATTCAATCAAATACTCGAATTTTGAAAAAAATGAAATTCAATATTAAATTTGAATTTTTAAAACAAAAAGGCATTTTTTAAGAATTTTTTATAGAATTTTTGTCAAAAAAGTTTATTTTCAACCAAGAAAGATGAATTTTCAATAAAAGCCTAAATTATTTAAGCTAAAAGTCCAATGTTTTAGAAAAAAGTGGACTTTTAAATAAGAAAAGACGAATTTAAAAAATATATATAATTTTTAACCAAAACGATGCATTGTCGATTTAGAAAGCTGAAGTTCTATAAAAAAATATGAACTTTGAACAGAATACAAGAATTTTCAACAAAATTATTTAATTTTCAAGTTAAAGGGACGAATTATTTACAAGAAGTTGAATTTTCAACCCGAAAATATGATTTTTCAAAATAAATTTTCAATTATAACAAAGAATCCTTAAAAATAATTAATTTTTTTACAAAGTAGCTCAACTTTAAGACAAATAATCGACTTTTCAACTGAAAAAGAAGAATTCTCAATACAAAATTTTAATAGTTCATATTTGAAATAAAAGAATGAATTTTTAACTAAGGAGATTAAATATCTACCAAGAAAGACAAATAAACAAATTTTTAAAAAATCCGAATTTTCAACCAAAAAGTTTAACTTTCAACTAAAACAGATAAAATTTTAACTAAATAGTTAATTTTTTTACTGAAAAAGATCAATTTTTAACCAAAAATGGAATAGTTTAATTGTGAATTTAAAAAATGGATTTGTAACCAATAAAAATAATTTTTTAACCAAGAATTATGACCAAAAATGAATTTTTGACAGCATAGTTGAATTTTCGACCAAAAATTATGACTTAAACAAAATAGATTAATTTTCTAAAAATAATTAACTTTTTTGAAATAGTTAAATTTCTAACCAAACAGTTGAATTTTTATCATACAAGGGTGAATTTTCAATTAAATAGTCGAATTTTTGAACAAAAAAGATTAAAATCCAATTAAATATTTGAATTTTCAAAAGAAAAAGACCATTTTTTTAAAAGAAACTTTAATTTTCGTCAAAAAAGTTTATTTTCAACCAAGAAAGATGAATTTGCAACAATAGAGGAAAGTTTCTTAACTAAAGCGTCGAATTTTATTGAAAAAAGTGAACTTTTAAATCGGAAAGGTGAATTTTGTATTCCAAAAGGACGACTTTTCAACAAAATATATGAATTATCTACTACATAATTTATTTTTCAACAAAGAAGTTGACATTTCAACAAATAAGTATAATTTTCTATCCAACAAGACGATAAAAATAAAAGGAATTTTCAAAAAAATTCTTAAATTTTCAAAGAAAAAGACGAATTTTCAACGCATTAAATATACAGGAGAAAGTTTTAACAAAAAATAGAGATAATTAAATTTTCTGATAGAAAACAATAATTAAAAAAAAAATTATCCACAAAGTTGTTAAATATCAACCAAAAAAATGAATTTTCGACCAAAAAAGACGAAATTGGAACAAAATACATGAATTTTCATCAAAACTATTTAATTTTAAAGCCAAAAAGACGAATTATCTACCAAAAAGTTGCATTTTGAACTGAATAATACGATTTTTCAACCTACAAATTTAAATCTCAACCAAGTTGTTTATTTTTATGCGAAATTATTGATTTTTGTAAGATAAAAGTTTATTTAAAAGAAATAGTTGAATTTTCAAATATAATTAAGAATCCTTAATAATAACATTAATTTTTTTTACAAAGTAGTTCAACTTTAAGACAAGTAATCAACATTTAATAAAAAAAAGTCTCAACGAAAAATTTTGATAATTCATATTTAAAATAAACAATGGCTTTTTTAACGAAAAATGATGAATTTTCAATCAAGAAGATTAAATTTCTACCAGAAAGACCAATTTTCAATTAAATACATTAATTTTCAACCAAATAGTTGAATTTTCAGCTAAAAAATATAAATTTTTAATTCAAGAAGATACATTTTTAACCAAAAATGGAATATTTTAATCATAAGTTTAAAATAATTATTTTCAACGCAAGAGATGAACCTTCAACTCAACAAATTAATTTTTTTAAAGTAGGTGAACTTTTAATAAAAAAAGATGACTTTTTACCAATCTAGATGCATTTTAATCAAAATAATTAAATTTTCAACCAAATAAGATGAATTCCGAAACTAAAATATAATTAAAATGAATTATAATTCTAAATATAATCTAAGTTTGTACCGCCAGGCCACTTTTTCTTTCAGTACTACACCACTGATAATATCGTTTTATTTTTGCAATATAATAAATTTAATGTTAAGAGGAAAATGAATAACAAAAGTCTTCATAATCTTTCTTTAAAAACTTGTTATGTTAATTTAAGCTGTTTTCCGCATAGAAAAAATAAAGAAAAACGAAATCCATTAGGCTGATGAGAGATGATAAATGTAAGTATTTGGCGCATTAATTAAATAGTTTTAAAAAATATACAAAAAAGTACTTTTTTTTGCAAAATGGATTAAAACTTTTTTTTTAAATAATAATTTTGGGCGTAAAGTATTTTAAAAAATTATTTAAATTACCTTAATTGGATTAGACGGAGGAGCCGTATTACATTGCTTGATGTGATAAACTAATCCACTTTGTTCTCGACATGGAACCAAATAAGTTCTTATCAAAAGTACCACATCGTTTAAAATTTCCGTCTGGTTCCTGGACCACCTTTTATTTCTATTTTCCAAAACATATGGATAGAATTGTTCCAGACCCAATGCGACCAAACTAAAAATAAAAATTAGTTAATCGCTGGCGGATAAAAAGCCACCTCATTTTAAACATTCCCTGCCAGCATTTCAATCTCATGCAATTTTTATGTAGAATCTTTTATAAACGCAATAAAATCATATTTCAGAATGAAATTTAAAAATGTAATTTCACAAATTTTCAACAAAATAGTTGCATTTACAACCAAATATCTGAACTTTAAAGCGAAAAAGACGATTTTTCAACCAAAAAAGAATAAGTGTACATGGAAAATGTTAATAGTTCATATTTCAAATGAAAAACTGCATTTTAAACGAAATAGAATAACTTTCCAACTAAGAAGATTAAATTTCTACAAAGGAGGACAAATTTGAAAGAAAGTATACTAATTTTAAACCAAAAAGTTGAATTTTTTAAATTGAGAATGTTAAAATTTTAATTGAAAAAGATACAATTTTAACCAAGAATTGAATAGTTTAATTGAAAGTAAAAAAAAAAAAAAATTCAACCAAAAATAAAATGTATTTTCAATAAAATAGTCGAATTTTTAAACCAAAAAAATTGAAATTCCATCAAATATTTGATTTTTTAAAACAAAAAGGCATTTTTTTAGAAGAAACTTGAATTTTCGTCAAAAAAGTTTATTTTCAACCAAGAAAGATGACATTTTAACAAACAAGAATAATTTTCAACTACAAAAAGATAACTTTGTAACAAAATATATGCATTTTCTATGAAATCGTTAAATTACTAGCCAAAAAGTTGAATTTACAACTTATATAATATAGAAGATAAAGTTTCAACCAAAAATGGAATATTTAAAATTTCAACAAAATTATTTAATTTTAAAGGCAAAAGGACGAATTATCTACAAAAAGTTGAATTTCAACCAAAAACTATGATTTTTCAAACTAAATTTTCAACTATAATAAAGAATCCTTAATAAAAAATTTTTTTTTACAAAGTAGTTCAACTTTAAGACAAATCGAATTTTCAAATGAAAAAGAAGAATTCTCAATACAAATTTTAATAATTTATAATTCAAATAAACAATTGCATTTTAAACCAAAAAGAATGCATTTTCAACCAAGGAGATTAAATATCTAACAAGGAAAACAAATAAAAAATTTTTTTTAACGAATTTTCAACCAAAAAGTTTAACTTTCAACTAAAACAGATAAAATTTTAACTAAATAGTTAAAATTTTACTAAAAAAGATTAATTTTTAACCAAAAACGGAATAGTTTAATTGTCAGTTTAAAAATTGTAAAAAATAATTCGTTAATAGGTGGCCGAAAAACCACCTCATTTTAAAAATTCCCTGACAGCATTTCAATCTTATACAATTTTTACGTAGAATCTTTTATAAACTTTTATAAAAATTTAATGTCACAAATTTTCAACAAAATAGTTGCATTTACAACCAAAAATCTGAACTTTGAAGCGAAAAATACCTATTTTCAACGAAATCGTTGAATTTTGCACCAAATTGTGGAATTTTTAACATAAAAAAAGTAATTTTCAACCAAATGTTTTAACTTTCAAGCAAACAGATGAATTTTCAAGAAAGAAAGATGAATTTTCAATCTAAAAGGTCGAATATTCTGTGTTAACAGATGATTGTTTAAACAAAATAAATAAATTTGTAACAAAATACTTGAATTTTCAGCAAAGTAGTTGAATTTCGAAACTAAAAATATTAAAATTCACCCAAAAACATTTTGAACACAAACAATTTGAATATTCGAAAACAAAAACTGAATAATTTAACTTTTACACAAGTAGTTGACAATTAAACCAAATGGTTAAATTTTTTATTAGAAAAAATTGAACTTCAACCAGAAACAGTTTCATTTTGAACTAAATTGTTACAGTTTTCAAGGGGAAACAGATAATTTTTTTTCGGAGATAAATGAATTTGAAACAAAAAGATTTATTCTCAAGGAAAAATGTAATAATTGATATTATAATTTAAAAAAGGGTTAAATTTTCCATCAAAGAGTTTAATTTGGAACAAAATAATTAAAGCTCCAATAAAATAGTTGACTTTTTAATCAAGAAGGATGATTTATCAAAATAATTGTTGAATTTTCAACAAAGCATTTTACCTTTTAATGACAAAAAAAAAGTTTAATCCAGAAGATTAATTTTTACGAAAACAGACGAATTACTCAAATTTTGTCTACAAATGTTTATTTATAAATTATACATTAAAATTTAAAAATTAAGCATTTTTCAAATACAAACATTAAAATTGTAACGTTCAAAGTTCAAAGGCTCTTCGAAATTTTAGCGATTCCATGCTTTCTGTGTCAAACAATTAAGATGAAGATTCTTTACATTTAAATATTTGGTTTCAATTTACTTGTCTTAAATAAAAATGTAAATATTGCTAAATATTCAATAATTAATCATTTAAAAAAAATTAATATTATTATAAAGTTATTTTTAAGTTGAAAATAGTTGATAAACTTTCAGTCACACGTTCACATTTGTTTAATGACTAAGACTTTCAAATTGAAACCGTTTAAGTTTTAACGTTAAAATCTGAAAATTCTTAAATTTTGAACTGGTTTAAAATCGTTTTTGTTCACTTTTTATTACTTAAAGTACAGATAAATAAAAAAATGTATTTATTTATTAAATGAAAATGTTTTTTATCCAAAATTTTCAACATCAAAGGCTTTTATTTTTTATTTGTTCAAGTCTTTAAGAAATGATTTTAAAATTCTTTAAACTAAAAATGTAAGATTAAAAATAAAAATGTTTAAAGTAGAAAAATTTTGAATTACGCATTGTAAGCTCAATAATAACATAATTGAAAAACATAAAAATTCAACTAATTATTTAAAAACTGTTGAAATCGAACGTGGACAGAATTTTCTTCTACAAATTTCTATAATTCCCGGTCAAAAAAAGCACTGTCATTTCTCGGTTTTTCCCGATCTCAAAAAATTCCCGGTTTCCCGGTCCAGCGACCACCCTCCTAAAACGTTGAATCTTCAACTGTAATGGTTGAATTTTATACCGAAAATATAAATTCTCATCCACAAAAATTAATTTTTTTACATAAAAAGGGAAATCCTTCACAAAGAACATAAATTTTCAAACAACTAATTCAATTTATAAATAAATGAATAAAAAGTCAATAATAAATTTTGATTTAGTTAGAACCAAAATTGAGATAATCTGAAAAATCTGCGACAGTGAATAAAGTAGATATCGCTTTTATAAATTGACTAAAATTATTTAAAATATTGAAAACTTGAACTTGACTGCAATCAAAAGTAAATTCCCGATTTTTAAATAGAATTCCTGGTCAATTCCCCAGTCCGGAAATTTATTAAATCCTAGGAAAGCTCCTTACTTGAGTTCAGCAAGAAAGTGCGGAATATGTTTCGTCTTTTCCGAAGTACCTCTGCAAAACATGTGCGGCAAAAGGTGTGGATAGGGAAGAGCTTTACTCTCGAGAATTAATTTCTCCAACTTCGGATGAAACTTTTGCGCATAAATGCGACGACCTTTTTTCGTTACACAAGCCAATCTTATTTCCTGAGCGACGAATTCAAAGTACTCCTCGGCAAATTTCTCGTCTCTGTGCATCTCTTCCCAATCAGCAACTACTTTCAAAGCGTATGAAATATTGTCCACGTTGAATGCGGAATGTGGCCCATTGCTCAGATAACTGTGATAAAAAATTAAAAAGAGATAAATTACAAACTGAAGAGTTAATTATAAGGGCACACAGTGGTGTAAAAAAGATTTTTCTGGACAAAATAATCTCGAAATCAAAATTTTCATCCGTTTTAGGCGGTTTATTTATGAACGAGAGTTAACTAAATTTTCAAGGAGCTGGGTGAACGTTTTCATCAAGGAAAAAAAAATTTCAGATCATTTCCCGGCTTGCGAAAAGTTTTCACGTTAAAATAAAATTAAAAAATACAAATGTAAAAATAAAAGATACATTTTGAACCTAAAAAAATTAACTTTGAACTAAAATGATGTATTTTCAAACAAAAATATGAATTTTCAAATAAATAGTTTTTTGAATTTTCAATTCAAAAGATTAATTTTCTACCAAAAAAGACTCATTTTCAATAAAGTACAAGAATTTTCATTATAAAAGATCGATTTTCAACCAAAAGTAGAATAGTTCGAATGTTAGAGAAATACATGTTCAACCGACAAAAAAAGAACGAATTTTCAACAAACTAGTTTGTTTTTTATCGAAAAAAAATTATTTTGTAACCAAAAATAAAAGAATAACATTTTTGGTTAAAGCAATCAATTAAAAAAAAACAAAAATGAAGTTTGAAAAAAATAATTTAATTTTAATACCAAAAGATGAATTTTCTACCAAAAAAGGTTCAGTTTGAATAAAATATAAAAATTTTCAACTAAAAAAAAAACAAACAAATTCATAAACCAAAACTACAATAGTTCAATTTTCATTTAGAAATGTAAATTAA
The DNA here is from genome assembly GCF_010883055.1 of Belonocnema kinseyi. Classification (NCBI taxonomy): domain Eukaryota; kingdom Metazoa; phylum Arthropoda; class Insecta; order Hymenoptera; family Cynipidae; genus Belonocnema; species Belonocnema kinseyi. The sequence goes on from NC_046661.1 coordinate 94,320,615, forward strand.
AAAAAAAGACTTTACAGCAAAATTTATTTATTTTCAACTAAAAATATATAATTTCAAGCAGAAATGCAATATTTACATATTTAGTTACAAAAATTAATTTTCAACTAAAAAAAACGAATTGTCAGCCAAAGAAATTAATGTTTAATCACGGTGATGAATTTTTAACCAAAAATATGAAGTTTTCACCAAATAGTGGAATTTTCTATTAAAAAAAAAAACGAATTTTCAACTAAATAATTTTTTTTAACAAAGAAAAAAATTCTTGACTAAAAATAGAATGGATAAATTTTTAAAAAACAGATAATTTTTTAACGAAAAATCTTACTCTCTGACATTTCTATATAAAAAAGTAAATTCTCAAGAAAAAATTGAATAGTTAAAGTGAATTTTGAATTGAAATAATCAATCTTCAACTAAAAAAATTTAATTTGAAACAAATACATAAATTTTCAGCTAAAAGGATAAATTTTCTACAAAAAATAAAATTCTTAAATTTTAACAAAAATATGAAGTTTCAAAAGACGGATTTTCAACAAAAGTTGAATTTTCATCTAAAACAACAGTCAACTAAAAGTAGAATAGTTAAATTTTCAGTAAAAAAAAAGTTCAATAAAATTGAACTAAATTTTCAACGAAATAGTATAATTTTCAACCAAGAAGATTAAATTTCTATCGAAAAAGATAAATTTTCGACGAAAAATCAAAAGGTTGCATTTTCAGTTGAAAAAATCTAGTTCTAAATAAGAAAAAAAAATTTTCAACCGAAAAAATATTAATTTTTAACCAAATATTGGAATTTTCTACAAAAATAGATGAAGATGTAACAGAGTATATTATTTTTAAACAAATTTTTTAATTTTGAAAGGGATTTTGAAACAATAAGATGAATTATTCCCCAATAAGATAACTTTGTTAAAACTTCATCTATTTTTGTAGAAAATTCCTTAAAATCAATTTTTCAATAAAATACAGGAATTTTAAACCAAAGATTTTGAATTTTCAACTTAAGAAGTCAACCAAAAAGAATGAATTCTTAACGAAAAACGTGATATTTCATTTCGTAATCAAAAATTATTTTAATTTTATACTAAAAATATTTTGATTCAACACAAAAGATGAATTTTTAGCTAGTTGATGAATATTCAACTAAAAAAATCTAATTTTCAGCCAAATACACGAATTTTCAAGTAAAAAGATAAATTTTCTACAAAAATTAAAATAACTAAACTTTCAGTTGGTAAAATAAATTTTCAACCAAAAAAGAAACAAATTTTCATCGAAATAGTATAATTTTCAACCAAGGTCATTTCAATTCTATCGAAAAAGATAGAACATTTTTTTGGTCGTACGAAATCTTTCACAATAATTTAAAAGCTTTAAACTTTTTGTTTCAAAATCTGTAAAAATCTAAATTTTTTTTGAAATTATTTCAAGTTTTTAATTAATTTGAATTAATTAATAAGTGTTCAATTGTCATTTATACATAAAAATTTAACAATTTCAGTTTTAAATTCACAATCAAATATTCTACAAAAATATTCGGATTTCGAATCATTAATTAATTTATATTTACAGTTGACCAACCAAAAACATAATTTTTTATCAAAAAATTCCAATCTCAAACGCTTTTAATTTCTAAGAGGGGTTTAAAACTCTATAAATTACCAATTTTGAAATATTTTTAGATATTCACTACAATAAAAAAAAAAAATCATCGAAATTTGTACCAAACTTTTAAATATATCTTTTAACTTTTTAATTTTCAATAAATATTTAAAAAATTATGAAAATTGCCTGAATATCTTGGAGATTATTTTTTTACAATTTGGAAATTACATGAATTTTGAAACTTAAAACGCTACTTTTTCAAACAAATTAGTTGAATTTAGAAATAAAAAACGAATATTTTTCAACTAAAAAATGAAATAGTTACATTTTCATTAAAAGAAAAAATTAATTTGGACACACAAATTTTAATATAAATGAGGAATTTTTAACTTAAATAATGAATATTCAACTGGAATAGATTAATTTTGAACAAAAAGTTTGACTTTCAACAAAGTAGTTTTATTTTCAAAGAAGGAGGTTAATTTTCTTACAAAAAGACGATTTTTCAACGAAATAATTGAATTTTCAATTAAAAGACAAATTTTCAAGGAAATATTTGAATTTTGATCTATAAAGATAAATTTTCGACCAAAAATGTAATATTATATTTTTAATAAAAAAAATTAATTTTGCACATAAAAAAAATTTTTCAACCAGATTGAAGAAAGTTTCAACTAAAATGATGAATCTTCAACTGGAATGTATTAATTTTAAACCAAAAAGATGAATTTTGAATAAAATATTTTGAACTTTCACCACGCAGTTTTCATTTCTATTAAAAGGGTGAATTTTCAACTAATAATATGAATATTTAACTGGAATAATTGAATTTTCAGACCAGAAGATGGATTTTCAAACAAAGGTAATTTTCAAATAAAAATTAATTTTTTAACAAAACATAAGACTTTTTAACGAAACAGTTAATTTTTTCACTAAAAAAATACCAGTTTGCAACCAAATAGTTGAATAATTTTTATCAAAAAATCAAATAGTTGAATCTTCCGTGGAAAAATGAATTTTTAACGAAACTGATGAATTTCCATCAAATGTGATGAATTTTGGAATAGAATAGTTTTATTTTAAATAAAAAAACATGGATTTTAAACTAAAATTATGAACATTGAACCAGAGTAGTTGATTTTTCAAGGAAAAACATAAAAATTTTTAAACAAGAAGATCAATTTCTACCAAAAAGACGAAGTTTCAACAAAATAACTGAATTTTCAACTAAAAAAGCTCAATTGTGAACCAAAAATTTAATAGTTAAACTTTTAGTCAAACGATTAATGTAGGAAAATTTGTCCAGAAAAACCTTTTTTGCTCCACTCTGGAACTGAAAAAAATCTTTTTAAATATACTATAATTTTGAACTAAAATTATGATTCTTGAACCGAAGTAGGTGATTTTTCAACGAAAAACATAAAATTTCGAGCAACAATATTAATTTCTATAAAAAAAAAACGAATTTTCAACTAAAAAAAGATAAATCTTGAACGAAAATTTCAATAGTTTAATTTTCAGTTAAAAAAAAATGTTTAACCAAGAGATAAATTTCAAACAAAAATGATGGAATATTTAATTGAAATTCTTACGTTTTCAGTTAAAAAAACAACTAATTTTCAACAACAACAAAATACTTAAAAGTGAATAGTTTTATTTTCAAACGAACTGATTGATTTTCAATTGAAATAATAATAATTCAACAGAAATAGTTCAATTCTAAGCGAAAAATATGAATTTTCAACTGAAAGGATGAATTCCATGATTGAATTTTCAACCATGGAGATTGAATTCTACAAAAAAGACGAATTTTCAACTAAAGAAAAAATTTAATGGTTAAATTTTTAGTTATAAAAATTAAATTTCAACCAGATAGATGGATTTTCAACTAATATAATGGTACATGTACCTGGCAGATTTAAATTTTCAGTTGAAAAAAAAAATGAATTTCAAACCAAAGAAAGAACAAAATTTCAATAAAATAGTTAAATATATTAATATAAAGCAATTTTTACGAAGAAAGAATCGATGTTGCTCAATTTTATATTGCAATAAAAAAAGTTAGGAACTCTCTCGCAAAAATTCCCTGACTTTAAAAAAATTTCTGAAATTTCCAAGTTTTTCAGTTTTGACAAATTTGTAAAAAAAAAATTTTTTCGCCCCACTTTGGGGCGTTTAAATATCTTTCTAAATAAACTTTAGGCTTTAAACATTAGATTTGCAAGACTTTGATGTATATTTAACTGAAATACTTGAATTTTCAAAAAAAAAGATATAATTTTTTAACGGAACAGATGAATTTTTAACGAAAAAAAGACAGGTTTTCAACCAAATAGATAAATTTTCAACGAAAGAGATGAATTTTTAACTAAAATTATGAATCTTGAACCGGAATAGTTGATTTTTCAATGAAAATATCAAATTTCAACCTAGAATATTATTGTTTATCAAAAAAACGAATTTTCAACTAAAAAAAATAAATAAATTGTGAACCAAATATTTAATATCTTGAACCAGAGTAGTTGATTTTCTAACGAAAAATCTAAATTTTCAATCAAGAAGATTAGATTCTATCAAAAAGACGAATTTTCATCAAAATAAATAAATTTTCAACAAAAAAAGATAAATTGCGAACCAAAAATTCAATACTTAGTTAATTTTTTAGTTAAAAAAATTTTTGTTTAACCAAGGAGATAAATTTCAATAAAAAATGATTGAATATATAATTGAAATTGTAACATTTTCATTACAAAAAAAGGAAAATAATTTATAAAAACAAAACTAATTAAAAAAGGAATAGTTTCATTTTCAAACAAACTGATGAATTTTTAACCAAAATAATGAATATTCAACAGAAATTGTTGCATTTTAAACAAAAAAGATTAATTTTCAACTAAACAAAAAATATAATAGTTAAATTCTTCGTGAAAAAATGTAATGTTAAACAAAAGAGATAGATTTTTAACTAAAATAATAGAACATGTACTTGGCATATTTTAATTTCCAATTAAAAAAAAATTAAATTAAAAAAAAACGAATTTTCAACAAAATAGTAAAATACATTAATATCAAAGTACTTTAACAACGGAAGAATCGTTGTTACTCAATTTTATATCGCTTTAAAGATTATATTTGCACGACTTTAATGAGTATTTTACTGAAATATTTGAATTTTCAAACAAACAGATGAAATTTTCTCAACAAAAATTAATTTTCTACCAAATGACGGTATTTCAACAAAAGATATAAATTTTTAACGGAACAGTTGCATTTTAAATGAAAAAAGGCAAATTTTCAACCAAATAGATAAATTTTAAATAAAAAAGATGGATTTTTAACTAAAATTATTAATCTTGAACCGGAATAGTTGATTTCTCAACGAAAAACATAAAATTTCAACCTATAATATTATTTTTTATCAAAAAGACGAATTTTCAACTGAAAAAATAAATTGTGAACCGAAAATTTAATATCTTGAACCAGAGTAGTTGATTTTCATCAAAATAAATAAATTTTCAACAAAAAAAAGATAAATTGCGAACCAAAAATTCAATAGCTAAATTTTCAGTTAAAAAAATTATTGTTTAACCAAGGAGATGAATTTCAATAAAAAATTATTGAATATTTAATTGAAATTGTAACATTTTCATTACAAAAAAACGACTTTGATGAGTATTTAACTAAAATATTTGAATTTTCAAAGAAACAGATGAAATTTCCTTAACAAAAATTAATTTTCTACCAAATGACGGTATTTCAACAAAAGGTATATATTTTTAACGGAACAGTTGAATTTTTAACGAAAAAAGACAAATTTTCAACCAAATAGATAAATTTTAAACAAAAAAGATGAATTTTTAACTGAAATTATTAATCTTGAATCGGAATAGTTGATTTCTCAACAAAAAACATAAATTTTCAACCTATAATATTATTTTTTATCAAAAAGACGAATTTTCAACTGAAAAAATAAATTGTGAACCGAAAATTTAGTATCTGGAACCAGAGTAGTTGATTTTCATGAAAATAAATAAATTTTCAACAAAAAAAAAGATAAATTGCGAACCAAAAATTCAATAGTTAAATTTTCAGTTAAAAAATTAATGTTTAACCAAGGAGATGAATTTTAAACAAAAATGATGGAATATTTAATTGAAATTGTAACGTTTTCCGTTTTAAAAAAACTAATTTTCAACAACAACAAAAAACAAACTGATGAATTTTCAACTAAAGAAAAGATCAAATAATTAAATTTTTCTATAAAAAACTTAATTTTAAACCAAACAGATGGATTTTTAACTAAAATAATGGAACATGTACCTGGCAGATTAAAATTTCCATTTAAAAAAAATTAATTTCAAACAAAACAAAAAAACGAATTTTCAACAAAATAGTTAATTACATTAATATAAAACTAATTTGACAAAGAAAGAATCGCTGTTCCTTATTTTTATATTGCAATTTAAAAAAAAGTAAGCACGCTCTCGAAAAAATTTCCTGAATAGGCAAATTTGTCCAGAAAAATCTTTTTTGCTCCACTCTGAGGAGTCAAAAAATCTTTTTAAATATATGTCACTCTTTAAAAAGATTAGATTTGCAGTACTTTGATGAATATTTAACTGAAACACTTGAATTTCCAAACAAAAAGATAAATTTTCAACAACAAAAATTAATTTTTTACTAAATGCCGGATTTTTTGACAAAAGATATGAATTTTTAACGAAATAGTTAAATTTTAAACAAAGCAGATAAATTTCTAACCAAGAAGATTACTTTCTATCAAAAAGACGAATTTTCATTTTAAAAAAAACTAAATTTTCAACTGAAAAAGATAAATTGCGAACCAAAAATTCAATAGTCAAATTTTCAATTAAAAAAATTAATGTTTCACCAAGGAGATGAATTTTAAACAACAATTATTGAATATTTAATTGAAATTGTTACATTTTCATTTAAAAAAAAACAACTAATTTTCAACAACAAAAAAAGTAACTTGAAAAGAAATAGTTTTATTTTCAAACAAACTGATGAATTTTTAACTAAAATAATGAATATTCAACTGGAATAGTTCAATTTGAAACGAAGAAGATGAATTTTCAATCATGGAGATTAACTTCTACACAAAAGACGAATTTTCAACGAAAGAAAAAATCTAATAATTTATTTTTTACTTAAGAAAATTAATTTTCTATCAAAGAGATAGATTTTTAACTAAAATAATGGAACATGTACCTGACAGATTTAAATTTCCGGTTTAAAAAAATTAATTTCAAACAAAACAAAAAATTAATTTTCAAGAAAATATTTAAATACATTAATATAAATCTACTTTTACAAAGAAAAAATCGCTGCTACTCAATTTTATATTACAATAACAAAAAAATTAGGAACGCTCTCGAAAAAATGTCCTGACTTTCACCCAATTTCTGACATTCCCAATTTTTCCAGTCAATCAAGTCATATTTGTATTGTAAGCTCTAGGCAAATTTTTCCAGAACAAAAAAATAACAACCTTTTTCGCCCGACTGTGGGGCGTCAAAAAATCTTTTTAAATATACCTGACACTTTGAAGATTAGATTTGCAGGACTTTGAGTATTTATGATGCTCGGGATGTTTGAAGCTCATTAAAAAATGTTGAGTCATAAGTTGCACGTGCTGGCGCATTTGAATCCAGATCAAGTGTCGTTGCTCGATAGTCAACAATGTTGGTATATCCGGTTCAGTTGAAACAGGTACAGGTTCCGCCGTCGGTGTCGTCGAGTTAGTTTCAACTACTGTCGCATTCACTGTTTCATTAGATCTTCGCTTTTTCGGCAATTCTTGACTTTCAGTTTGTGCCTGTTCCTCATATTCATTGGCATACTCGAGCAACTCGTCATACACTTTGTACAAATCCGAGTACAAAGAAGTTACTTCCTTCTTAGTGACTTCAGTTGTTTTATCCACTCTCAGTTCTTCCTTGTCCACTAAATAATTTAACAACAATAAGGCAATATTATTAAAAAAAACAGGAAGTTAAAATAGAAAAGTTAATGTTTAAAAGGGTTGCTACAACATCCCGATTTTGAAATTTATATTTTAATCAAAGGTGACGGAATTTCAAACAAAATAATTACATTTTCAATGAAAATGATGAATCTTTGATAAAAAAAAAGAATTGCAGGGTGGCCGTTTTAATCGAAGAAAAAAATTCACGGTTTTTTCCCGGTTCGCAAACATTTTTCACGGTCAATGAAATTTAAGAAATCAAACTCTATTCTAAACATTTTTGCATTTAAATCAATAAATAATAAACAACAAATTAAATTTACACCTATGAAATGGAAGGTACTAACACTTTTCAATTGATTTTTTAAAAATGAAATGCAGATAAACATTTTCAATACTCTACATTAAAGAATCAAGCAATAAACTTTAAAAATTTTATTTTTTTGAGTAATTTTAAGCTAGAGAAATTAAAAAATTAAAACTATTTTTTTTTAATTAACAATTTTTTAAATTAGAAGTTGAATTATTTTCATTTTAAATAGTTTAAGCATCCTTCAAAAACTTAAAAAATTGATTTCAAAATATTGAGAAATCTAGAAGTGGTTTTATATTTTTCCAGATTAAAAATCATTGTTTAAATTTTTTCGAAACGTTTAAATATGTTTTTAAATTAATTGAATTTTCCTACAACTTTGAGAAAATCCTGCAAATTATTTGTAGAAAAAATTAGAGTAGTCTTAAGAGGTATTTAGAAGTTTTGAAAATGTCAAAATTAAATTTAGTTCTTGAAATTATTTCAAATCATTTACACGAAGTTTGTGACCAGGAAAAATTGGGCTATTCGTACCGAAATTTTTGTGCAAATACCCACAGCCGAATTTTTTAAAAAATGCAGATTTTTGTAGATTTCAACCAAAAAATTTAGAAATTTTTTCAGAATTGTGAAAGGCTTGAAAAGAATAAAAACATTATCTTAAGATTCCTAGAAAAATTGAAAATGATTTTTCATTTTGAAAAATTATTGTAGTAGAAAATTAAAAAAATTTTAAGAGATTTCCAAAATGATCAAAACTATTTATACGTCAAAATTTAACAATTTCACTTACAAATTAAACATTTTTTAAACAGAACTATTCTGAGAAAAACGATTCAGTTTCAAATTGTTTACTTTTACATATATTTGTGTTCAATCTACTCGTCTTAAATGAAAAGTGAAATTTTTATTGGCTAAGAAAACTAAAAAAAACAATATAATAATAAATTTCTTTATTCAATTAAATACAAAAAATATTATAAAGGAAGACTTAAAAGTTTGAATTAAAAATATTTTATTGATGAATCATTAAAATTGTTATTTTAAAATAAAATTATCGGAATAAATGATATTATATAAATCTCAATTCGTATTAAGACTTTCGAATTCAAACAGTTACAATCTGGAAATTCTCAAATTTCGAACGGATTTAGAATCGTTTTGTCAAACCAATTATTGTTCAGTTTTTTATACTTTAATTATTGAAAAAGTTGCAGAAATCAAACATGGGCAAATTTTTCTTCTGAAAATTCGTAAAATTCCCGGTCAAGGAATAAATTCACTGTCAACCAAAAAAAGTCAAGTTTTTAACCAAATGAATTAATTTTAAACTCAAAAAGATCTATTTTAAAGCAAAAATGAAGAGTTACATTTTCAGTAAAAACATAATAATATTTGATTGAAAAAAAAACGAATTTTCAATAAAATAGTTAAATTTTCAACCCAAAATATAAGTTTTCTAGCTAAAAAAAGACCAACTTGAAACAAAATACATGAATTTTCATCTAAAAATATGCATTTTCAATTAAATCGTGGAATTTTCAACCAAGAAGAAAATGAACTTTCAAAGAAAATTATTTTTAACCAAAAAGATAAAGTTTCAACTAATGAGATTACTTTTCTACGAAAGAAGACGGGGTTTTAATACAGTAAATGTACTTTCAAATAAACATGATACATTTTAAAGCAAAAATGGAATAGTTAAATTTTCATTTTAAAAAGATTAATTTTTAACTTTAAAAAATGAGTTTTCATTCAAATAGTTAGATTTTAAACTAAAAAAATTGCGTTTTAATCAAATACTTGAATTTTCAACCGAAAAGATTAATTTTCTGACAAAAAATACAAAAATTTTCAAAGAAAAAGATGAGTTTTCAAAAAAGAAGATTGATTTTAAATAAAAAAAATGAAATTTTTTACCAAAAAACACGATTTTTCAAGGAAAGATATGATTTTTTAAAGAAATTGTTGAATATTTAACTAAAAAAGAGAACTTTTTAATCAAATATTTGAATTTTAAACTGAAAAATTAACGAAATTAATGAACTTTTATCTACAAGAATGAATTTTCTACTGGAATAGTTGAATTTTAAATAAAAAATATTAATTTTAATCTAGAATGATGAATCTTGAATCGAAGCAGTTGATTTTTCAACTAAAAACATAAATATTCAACAAGGGATTCGAATTAAGGATTGAATTTTTCGTTAAAACAATTAATTTTCGACCAAAGAAAAAGGAATTTTCAAAAAAATAATTAAATTTCCAACCAGAGTAATGAGTCTTCGATTAAAAAATGAATTTAAAACTGAAACATATAAATTTCTAACAAAAAAGTTAAGTTTTCAACCCAAAAGATAATTTTCTAGCAAAAAAAGACAAACATTCAACAAACTACATGAATTTTCATTTAAAAAATATGCATTTTGAATTGAAAAGTGGAATTTTCAACCAAGAAGAAAAATAACTTTCATAAAAATTAATTTTAAACCAAAGAAATTAATTTTTAACCGAAAACGTAAAGTTTTAACTAATGAAATTACTTTTCTACGAAAGAAGGAGTTTAGAAAAATACGAGTTTTTAATCAAATAAATGAATTTTTTAATCCAAAAATAAAAATTTTAAAGAGAAAATGTGAGCGTTACATTTTCATTTGAAACACAAATTTTAATTTAGGAAAAAACGAATTTTCAAGAAAATAGTTGAATTTTCAATCCAAAAGATCAACAAAATATCTGAATTTGCATCTAAAAAAGATATATTTTCCATCAAATAGTTCAATCTAAACATGATACATTTGTATGGTTGAAAAAAATATATTTAGTTAAAAACTCTTTTTTGTGTTACACAAATTTCATATGTTGCATTGAAAATTCCACTCTTTGGTCAAAAATGCATATTTTTTGTTGAAAATTCATTACTGTGATTAAAAATTAATTTCTATGCCTGAAAAGTCGTTTATTTTTATTTTAAAATTAATTTTTTTTATTGAAGATGTCAATTACTGATTTAAAATTTATATTTTTAGTTGAAAAGTAATTAGTGCGGCAGAAAGCTCGTTTTTTTTTGTTCAAAATTTTTTTTCCTAACTTTCAATTAAACTATTCTAGTTTTGGGTTTAAAATGGAATTAATTTGTTGAGATTTTATTTTTTTGGTTGAAAATTGATTTTTTGAACTAAAAATGTAATGCTTCTATTTAATGTAATCTTGTTCGTTAAAAAATGTTCTATTTTGTTGAAAATAGTACTATTCTATTTTTTGTCAAAAATTCATTTCTTAGGTTGGAAAAAAAAATATTTAGTTAGCAATTCGTTATTTTATATCGAAAATTCGTTGTTTAGGTTAAAAATTTCACTATTTGGACAAAAATTCATATTTTTGGTTGAAAAGTCATCACTCTGGTTAAAAATTCTTTGCTTTTAATGATAAAACTAATTTTTTTAGCTGAAGCTGTAATAATTCCATTTTTGCTTGAAAATTATATTTTTAGTCGAAAAAAAATTAATTTGGCTGAAAACTCGTTTTTTCCCTTAAAAATTTTCTGTAGTAACTGCAAATTGAACTATTCTAGTTTTGGTTTGTAAATTTATATTTTTTAGTTGAAAATTTACACATTTTATTAAAACTGTATCTTTTTTGGTAGAAAATTCATCTTTTGGCTTTAAAATTGAATCATTTTCTCGAGACTTCACTTTTTTGGTTGGAAATTTATTGTTCTAACTGAAAATTTTATTCTTTTAATTTTGGTTTAGGACTAATTTTTTTGAATAAAAAAACTGGTTTGTTAAAAAATCGTTTTTTTGTCGAACATTTATTTTTCTACTATTTTAATCATTCTAAATTTTGGTTGAAAAATGGTCTTTTTTATATGAAAATTCATGTCTTTTTTGAAAACGACTCTTTTTTGGTGCGAAATTAATCTTTTGGTTTGGAAATTCAACTATCGGGTTAAAAACTAATATTTTCGTTTGAAATTTCATCACTGGGGTTGAATATAAACTTCTCTGTCTTAAAATTCGTTTCTTTTTATTTAAGAACTAATTTTTTTAAACTGAAGATGTAAATTAAAGTTTTTTGTTGGAAAAGAGTTTTTTTTTGTAGAAAATTAATCTTTTGGGTTGAAAATTCAACTATTTGGTTAAAAATTCATATTTTTGGTTCAAGATTCAATATATTCGATCAAAATTAATTTCTTAGGTTGAAAATCTACCTTTTTGGCTTGAAAATATAACCAAAAAGTGTTGAAAATGTATTTAAAAACAAAATTTTCTTTTTATTCATATCACTAATCTTCTATGTGTATGTTTGGTTCCATATTTAAAAAAATTTTTAATGGGATATTGCAGCAACCCTAAATGAGTCATTCTTTAATGCAAATAATATATTTTCTATTGCTTTTACTTCTTTTAACCTTTGAATTAAGCGCCCTTTCCATAAATGAAGCGATAAATTTTCCCGCGAAATTTAAATAATGTAATTATTATTAATAAAGAGAGAAAATACGATTACGGTTAAAAACTTACATTGCTCATCTTCTTCGTAATAATTATACTCGGGATCAGCTTCTGGATCGTCCTCGACGTTGACTTCTTCAGGCAAAGGGAGAGTAAAATCCTGCAAGAATTGGCGATAGTCTTCTTCAAGATTGCGTCCGTCATCATACATGTCGACATTAATATCCGGTGGGATAAATGCATTTTCAAAATACTCCAAAGGCGTTTCAACGAGGCAAACTTTCGAGCGAGTTCTTTGCCCAATGCTCTCCTCTTCTGTTGGCACATGAGGAATTCTGAAAATTAAATCATTTCTTTTTTTTTATAATCAGCAAAAGGAGTGTCTACACGTAGCGAAAAAAAAATCTTGGGAAATCTCTTTTCTAGGTCCTGCTATTCCTACCGAAAAAATTCACAGAGATCACAGCGGTTCAGCAATTCATTTTTTTGTGTTAAAAAAAAAATGAATTTTCAAAAAAGAAGATTAATTTTCTACCAAATAGACGAATTCTCAATAAAATACATCAACTTTGAAATAAATAGTTGAATTTTCAACAAAAATAATTGATTTTCTACAAAAACAATGAGTAATTTCTACAAAATGAATAAGTTATTAAACGAATAGTTGAATTTTCAAAGAAGAAGATTAATTTTCTACCAAATAGACAAATTCTCAACCAAAAAGGGCAAATTTGAATCAAATAGTTGAATTTTCAACCAAGAAAATTGATTTTCTACCGGAAAATACGAATTTTCTACAAATTAAATAATTTTTTAACCGAATAGTTGAATTTTTAAACAAGAAGATTAATTTTCTTGCAAATAGACGAATTATCAACAAAATAGCACAACTTTGAACCAAATAGTTGAATTTTCAACAAGAAATTGATTTTCTACAAAAACAATTGGTATTTTAGAAATTAATAAATCAATTATTAACCGAATAATTGAATTTTTAACCAAGAAAATTAATTTTCTACCAAATAGACGAATTCTCAACAAAATAGCACAACTTTGAACTAAACAGTTGAATTTTTAACCAAATAAATTGATTTTCTACAAAAACAATTAGTATTTTTTAAATTAATAAATCAAATATTAACCAAATAGCTGAATTTTGAACTAAGAAGATTAATCTTCTACCAAATAGATAAATTCTCAACAAAATAGGTCAACTTTGAACCTAATAGTTGAACTTTCAAAAACAGCAAAATTGATTTTCTACAAAAACAATGAGTAATTTCTACAAAATGAATAAATTATTAAACAAATAGATGAAGTTTCATACAAGAAGATTAATTTTCTACCAAATAGACAAATCCCCAACAAAATACATTAACTTTAAACTAAATAGTCGGATTTTCAACAAAAAAAAAATTGATTTTCTACCAGAAAATACGAATTTTCTACAAAATAAATCAGTAATTTCTACAAAATGAATAAGTTATTAAACGAATAGTTGAATTTTCGAAGAAGATTAATTTTCTACCAAATAGAGAAATTCTTAACAAAATAAATTAACTTTGAACTTAATAGTTGGATTCCTAAGCAAAGAAATTAATTTTCTACAAAAAAAATGCGAATTTTCCAAAAAATGAATTAATTATTGACAGAAAAGTTGAATTTTCAAACAAGAAAATACGAATTATCTACCAAATAGACAAATTCTCAACAAAATAGGACAACTTTAAACTTAATAGTTGGATTTCAACCAAGAAAATCGATTTCTACCAGAAAATACGAATTTTATACAAATTAAATAATTTTTTAACCGAATAGTTGAATTTTTAACCAAGAAGATTAATTTTCTACCAAATAGTTGAATTTTCAACAACAAAAATTTGATTTTCTACAAGAACAATATGAATTTTTCTAACCAAATTAATAAATTAGTAACAGAATAGTTTAATTTTCAAAGAAGAAGATTAATTTTCTATAAAGTAGACGGTTTAAAAAAAAATACATCAACTTTGAACCAAATAGTCGAATTTTAAACCAAGAAGATTGATTTTCTACAAAATAAATAAATTTTTAACCGAATAGTTGAATTTTTAACCAAGAAGATTAATTTTCTATCAAATAGATAAATTCGCAACAAAATAGGTCAACTTTGAACTTAATAGTTGAATTTTCAACCAAATAAATTGATTTTCTACAGAAACAATTAGTAATTTCTACAAAATAAATAAGTTATTAAACGAATAGTTGAATTTTCAAAGAAGAAGATTAATTTTCTATCAAATAGACAAATTCTCAACCAAAAAGGGCAAATTTGAACTTAATAGTTGGACTTTCAACCAAGAAAATTGATTTTCTACCAGAAAATACGAATTTTCTACAAAATAAATAAATTTGTAACCGAATAGTTGAATTTTTAACCAAGCAGGTTAATTTTCTACCAAATAGATAAATTCTCAACAAAATAGGTCAACTTTGAACTTAATAGTTGAATTTTCAACAACAAAAAAATTGATTTTCTACAAAAACAATGAGTAATTTCTACAAATGAATAAATTATTAAACGAATAGTTGAATTTTCAAACAAGAAGATTAACTTTCTTCCAAATAGACAAATTCTCAACAAAATAGGTCAACTTTGAACCAAATAGTTGAATTTTCAACCAAGAAAATTGATTTTCTATAAGAAAATATACATTTTCTAAAAAATAAATAAATTTGTAACCGACTAGATGAATTTTCAGACAAGAAAATTAATTATGTACTAAAAAAGAGGAATTTTAAATAAATTACATACATTTTCAACCCAATAGTTGAATTTTAAAGCTAAAAAATATCACTTTTTAAGCAAAAATGGAATAGGCGAATTTTCAACATATAAAGATGAATTTTCAATGAAAAATGTAATAGTAAATATTTCAACTAAAAGATATTTTTATTTTAAATCAATAATAGTTGAATTAAAGAAAAGAAGATTAATTTTTAAAATACAATCTTAAATCCTCAACTCACGTAATAAAAAATCTTGGAAAATCTATTTTCCAGGTCCTGCTATTCGTACCGAAAAAATTATCAGGGATCACAGCGGTTCAGTAGTTCAAACTTTAGGTAAAAAAGATAAATTTTCAACCGATTAGTTGAATTTCCAACAACAAAAATTTGATTTTCTACAAAAACAATATGAATTTTCAACAAAATTAATAAATTATTAACCGAATAGTTGAATTTTCAAAGAAGAAGATTAATCTTCTATTAAGTAGACATCTTTTCAAAAAAAAAAAAAAAAAAAAAAATACATCAACTTTGAACCAAATCGTTGAATTTTAAGCCCAGAAGATTGATTTTCTACAAAATAAATAAATTTGTAACCGAATAGTTGAATTTTTAATAAAGCAGATTAATTTTATATTAAAAAGGAGTGTCATCACGAATATCAACTCAGATTTTAGAAATTTAAAATGGTGGATCCAAGATGGCGGCAAAAATAATAAAGTTTTCTGGATTTTTTAAAAAATTAGTGTACAAGGATTTTTGGAGTCACTGATCACAAATCTGAATTTAGATTTTGAAAATTCAGAAAATTGGTACTAATCCATGTTTTAGGTGAGTAGGTGTATGTTTTTTCAAACCTCAATATTCTAAATATTTGTCATTTTAAATACAGATTCAAGATCAGCGACCCCCTGCCTGTGCCAACATTCAAAAAACAATTTAGAAATATTTTGAATTTTGGCCCGCCATTTTGGATGTTCAAAATCTGAGTTCGGATTCGTGATTAGCGACTACAAAAAACACCTGTATACCAATTCTTAAAAAAATATTCCAAATTTAAGTCGCCATATTGGATCCACCATTTTGAATTTTCTAAATCTGAGTTCATATTCGTGATCAGTGATCCCAAAAACCCCCGTATACCAATTTTCAGAAAAAATAAAAAAATATGGCAAACATTAGCCGCCATATTGGAACCGCCATTTTGAATTTTCAAAATCTGAGTTTAGATTCGTAATCAGTGACCCCAAAAACCCCTATGTACAAATTTTCATGAAAACTCGTTTCCCTGAAAAATGTATGCCGGAAAGGGTTAAAATTAAAATCTCCTGTGGTTTATATATGAACTATTTTGTTGAAAACTTCACTCTTTTGTAGGAAACTCGCCTTCTTTGTTTTCAAACGAACTGAGTATTCTAACATTTTGTCATACTCGGTCGGTAACGTCGAAATCTATAAGGCTATACCACTTGGTGGACTGGAAAGCATTGATTAGATAGGAGTTTGACTAAAATTCATTTTTGTAGACGAAAGTAAGTGTGAAATCGTGATATGGCTTTGCTTCTCAGATAGAAAAGCCATTTCGTTAATTATTGTTAGCAATTGGGGAAATGTGCGATTTGGACAATCCATCAAGAAAAAATATAATGTGCCGTGATTGTGGTTAGGTTGCATTTTTGGGATAGTTGGAGGTCAATTTTTTTGAATTTTGATTGTTCGTTAAAGTCTGTTTTTGAAAGATGTCAACATATTAGTTTTGCACTTTGAGGAAACAAAAATGATCAGAAAATTCTTAAACTTCTCCGACAGTTTTTTAAATCCCTACAAATTTTTTGCAATAATTTCAAATCTTTCGAAGTATCTCGAAATTGACTAAAATTAATTTTAATCACGTAAAATTTTAAAAATATTCTTAAATTCCTTTATATCTCTTGACAAGCCTTAAAATCTTTACATTTTGGGAAATAACTTACAATATTTTCAAATAACTTTTAAATTAATTGCTTAACATTCTTTAAAGTCACTAAAACTTATAGAAATATTTTTTAATCCTTTAAAAATAAACTTTAAAATCCCGTCAAGAACCTAGTTATTCCTTAAAATCACTTGAACTCTCAGACATCCTGTAAGATTTCTTGATAATCATAACTCTTCCAAATTTTTTGTAATCCCTTCATCTTCTTTCAAACATTTAAAATTTTTCGAAGTTTCTCGAAATTGATTTAAATCTCTTAAAATCCTTTAAACTTTCTTAAATTCTTTTAAATCTCTTTTAAATCCTTAAAATGTTTGAATTTTATTCAAATTCATTCAAATCTTTTTAAATAAGTTTTCAAAAACTCAATTAAAATTTTTTAAGACCACTAAAACCGTCTTAAAATTTTACAAAATAACTTGTAAATCCTTCAAACTTTTTGAATTATTTTTAAATTATTTTTAAATCCTTTAAGGAGAAACTTGAAGATTCCGCCAAGTCCCTAGTAGTAATTCCTTAAAATCACTAGAATACTTAGAAATATCGTAAAATTTATTGAAAATCCTGAAAGTCCTCCTAATTTCTTTGAACTCACTTCAACTTCTTTGAAATAATTAAAAATATTGTAAAATTGACTAAAATTAATTCAAATCTTTTAAATCCAAAATCCTTTAAATTTTCTTAGGCTTCTTAAAATCTCTTGAAAATCCCTAAATCAATTAATTTCTTTAAATACCCTTCAAATCTCATAAAATTTATTACATTTGTTTTAATAACTTTTCAATAACTCGCTCGACTTTCCTTAAAATCACTAAAAGTTCGTAAAATCTTATAAAATTTCTTGTGAATCTTGCAATCTTTTCGAATTATTTTCACATCCTTTAAAAATAAACTTTAAGATTCCTTTAAATCTCTTGAAAATCCTTGATTTATAGATTTTTTTAAAATCCCTCGATGTCTTTTCAAATTTATTAAAATCTTTTTAAATAACTTTTTTTTAAACTTTTTAAATAGCTTTAAAGTCTTTAAAATCACTTAAACTGTCTTATTTTTTTTTTTAAATTTACTGTAAATCTTGAAATTTTTTTGAATTATTTTTAAATCCTTAAAAAAAAATCATGAAATCCCGTCAAGTCCCTATAGTAATTCCTTAAAATCACTTGAATTTTCAGAAATTCTTAAATTTTTTTTTAAATCCTTTTACTCCTAATTTGTTTGACATTCCTTCAACTTCTTTAAAATCATTTACAATTTTCGAACTTCAGTACAGTTAATTAAAATCCTTTGAGTTTTCTTAAATTCCTTAAAATATTAAAAAAATTACATCCCTTGAAATCTCTTCAAATTCATTAAAATCTTTTTAAAGAACTTTTCAGTAACTCGCTTAACATTCTTTGAAATCACCTAAACTGCCTTAAAATTTGATTAAATCTCTTGCAAATCCTTAAAACTTTTTGGATTCTTAAAAGAATCTTTAAAATTCCTTCAAAGTCGTTCAATTTTTCTGTATTCTTTTAAAGTCCTTTCAAATTTTCTGAAACCGTTAAAAATCTCTTCAGAAACCCTAAGATAACTTAAAGTCTTTTTAAATCTTCTAAAGTCTCTTTGATATAAATTTATTTGATATGAAACTACTTAAAATCACTAATTATCGAAAATTATTATCACATAAGTCGCCGGCAATTGAGGTTATAACCTTAATTACGGCAAATTATATTTTTTCGTGATGATTGCCTGATAGAACATTTTCCAGATTGCCAACAATAATGAAATAAATGGCTTTTCTTTCTTAAAGTCAAATGCATATCACGATTTTTTACTTTATTAAGCCGAAATTAATTAATTTTAGTCAAACTCCTATTTAAACAATGTTTTGCAGTCCACCAAGTAGTATAGCCTTACAGATTTTGACGTTACCGACCGAACGTGACGTAATATTAGAATACTCAATGGTTTTAATTAAAAATTCAAGTATTTTGTTAGAAATTCGTGATTCCAGTAGAAAAATGAATCCTCTTTGGTTAAAAATTTAAATATTTGGTAGAAAATAGTGTCTTTCTTAACAATTTGTATTTTTTATAAAAAATTAATTTTTTAAGTTTAAAATCTAACTCTATGATTGAAAATTAATCTTTTCTAGTTGAAAGATTCAAATAGTTTGTTAAATATTTGTCGCTTTTGGTTGTTTTCAACTGTTTTTAATTTAAAATAAAAAACAAATTTTATTCAAATATCAATTATTACATTTTCTGGTGAAAATTCAACAAATTAGTAGAAATTTCAACTCTTCTGTTGTAAAATTAATAAAATTGGTTCAGAATTCATTTTTTCGTTGAGATAAATTGTAGCCAATTAGCGAAGAGAGTTCAAAAATATTTTTAATGCAAAAATAAAGAAATAGTGGAATAAGCAGACATTTTTTTTCAGAAAATAGTGTCTTTAGTTTAATCTTTTTTCGAAATATTAGTAAAATAGTTTTATCGGTAAAAAAAAAATGTATTCTACAATACCCAGGAATTTTAAAAACTCCTTCAGAGTCGTATTGAACGTCTGTTAAATTTTCTTGTTCCGCGAATGAAGAATTGTCAGTAGAATTTGCTGGCGTTGATGGTTGTGAATCCAGATCGCTGCCAAGAGAATTATCAGCTTCCCTTTCATCGTCGCTCTGCTGATCTTGATCTTGATCCTGATCTTGATCTTGATCTTGATCTGGTCTGTATTCCTCATCCGAAGAATCTTCCGGCAGGTCATTATCAATCAAAGTTTGAACATCCGATGAAGATGTTTCCAAAGGAGTAAGTGCCCAGGGAATTTTTGGTTGTGCTATCGGTCCCAATTCTCTAAATAAAGCAAATAAAGGCTCAATAATAACAATAAATAAATCGGGGTGTCTATCCGAAGGATGATTTTGAATTTCCAGCCAATTCCCGGTTTTCTTCGGGTCAACTGCTAATTTTTCCCGGTGAATTTAAAAAAGGTCAAACGATTTTTCAAGATGTCTAGACATTTCTAAATATTTTAACAGATTAAGATTAATGTGTTGGAGGAGAAAATTTTGAAAATAAAATTATAATTTAGAGTTGGAAGATCAGATCATTTTTGGTTTTAAGAATTACAATTCTGATCTGGAATAGAGAATTTTGGAAAAGAATTATAATTTTGAATTTTAACAAAGTTTTTTTTTAAATTATCTTCTTCTAAATTAGAATTAAAGCTATTTTTCAAAATTTCCGTTTTATGTTAAAAATTCTTTGTTCTAAGTAAATAATAATAAAAGTCAAAACTATAATTCTTTAACAAAATTCTCTGTCCCAAGTCACAATTATACTTATTTGCAAAAGTTCCTTGTATAAAATCCGAATAATATTTATTTATTTAAATTTTAGAAATAAAACGACTCCTTTTTCTAAAATTTTTATGAGGAAAGTTTTAAATTCAGTCAAATTTTTATTTGCAAAAAAAAAATAATGTTTAAATTCAAAACAAATTCTGATTTGGAACAAGCTTTTTTCAAAATCTGACAAATCGTGACTTGGAAGAGGGATTGTTTTTGTAAATAATTATTTTATAAATTAGAATTAGAATTATTTTTAAATATGTACAATTGCAAATAAAAAATAGCCTCTTCACAATTGAAAGTTATAAATCTTTGCGGGGATTTTAAAGAAATTGAATTTATTTATTCCCCGTAAGAACTCATAATTATAATTCTTTTTTTAAATTTCTTATACAAAGTCCCAATTAAATTCATTTCAAAAATTACCTGTTTAAAGTAAAAATTGTATTGATTTACAACATTTTCTATCGTAATTCAGTACAGTAAAATCCTTTTCTAAAATTTGAAAGAGGCAAGCTTCAAATCCTGTTAAATTTTTATTTGCAAGAAAAAAAAATTTTTAAATACAGGGATTGTTTTTGTAATTATTATTATTTTAAACTGACAATTAAAATTATTTTTCAAAATTTTCCGTTTTCTATAACAAATGAACTATTCCAAGAGAAAAATAGTATTCATTTAGAAAAATTCTTATACTAAGTCACAATTATATTTATTACAAACGTTCCTTATTTCAAGTCAGAATTATATTCATTACGAAATTTTCTATTATAATTCAGAAATATAGTAACTCCCTTTTTCTAAAATTTTTAAAGAGGGAAGTTTTAAATTCTGACAAATTTTTATTTGTAAAAAAAAGAATGTTTTACTTTTTAAAAATTTTGATTTTCAAGAAGCAATTTTCGAAATCTGACGAATGCTGAATTGGAACAGAGATTGTTTTTGTAAATAGTTTTTTTTTTTAAATCAGAATTAAAACTATTTTACTAAATTTCCCAATCCATGTCAAAAATTATTTGAACCAAGAAAAAAATTATAATTTTCAAATTTTGACGCATACAAACTTGAAACAGGGATATTTTAAATTCCCTTCTTCTAAATCAGAATAAAAATTCCTTTTTTCTTAGCGGAAACTTTCTAAAATTCTAAAGTGAACCTAAAATTCAAATTATAATTCTCTAAGCAAATTCTGAGTTCTATCTCAGAACTCTGATTCCTTAAAAAAAATCCCTGTCCAAAAGTCAAAATTCTTCTTCCTTGTGGAAATGGTCTTTTTAAAGTTAAAATTATTATTCTTTACAAAATTACTCGTAAAAAAGACAAAATTATCATTTTTCACGGGATATATCTTTACTGGAATTTTATGTTGCAACTTAAAATTATAATTCCTTTCGAAAAATCACTGCTACGAGTCAGAATTGTCATTATTTTGAACAATTCTCTATTCCAAGCAAGAATTCTGATTTTTTCACAAATTTCCTGTTACAACTCAGAATTAGACTAATAAAATAATATTTTATTACTTTAATTCTGAGTTGAAAACTTATTTACAGTTTTTAAAATATTCTATAATGTTTTAGATTGATTAAAATCATTTAAATTGATTGAAATCTATTAAAAATACACTAAGATGTATCAAATCATTTTAAATGTTTTAAAATACCTTGAAAATTTGTAGATTTTAAAAATACCTTAAATTTTTTTAATCTTTTGGAATCCTTTGAAAGTTTTTTCAATGGCTTGAAAATTGCTTGGATTTTTTTAAAGTGCATTAAAAATGTTTAAATCCTTTGGAATCCCTAAAAAAGTTCTTAATCTGTTGAATATTCAATGGAACTTTTAAAAATATTTTAAAAATTTTAAGGTTTTTTGAAATCATCTTCAATTATTTAAATCTATTAAAAATTCACTAAAATGCTTCAAATCCCATAAAATTTGTTTAACTCCCCTGAAAATTGTTAAAGATTTTGATAATTCCTTGTAATTTTTAAAAATACCATACATTTTTTCAATCTTTTGGAATCCTCTGAATGTTTTTAAATCTCTTGAAAATTCCTTGGAATTTTAAAAAGTACCTTAAATTTTTTTAATCTTTTGGAAAACCTTGAAATTTTTTAAACTCTTGAACACTCATTTACAGTTTTTAAAATATTCTATAATCTTTTAGATTTATTGAAATCATTTAAATTTATTGAAATCTATTAAAAATATACTAAGATTGATCAAATCGTTTGAAATATTTTAAAATCCCCTCAAAATGGGTAAAGATTTGGACAATTCCTTGCAATTTTTAACAATATCATCAATTTTTTAATTTTTTGGAATTATTTGAAAGTTTTTAAATATCTTGAAAACTTATTGGCAGTTTTTTTAAATATTCTGTAATCTTTTAGATTTATTAAAATCAATTAAATTATTGAAATCAATTAAAAATATACTAAGATGTTTCAAACCATTAAAACGGTTGAAACTCCCATGAACATTTTTAAAGATTTTTAAAATTCCTTGCAATTTTTTAAAATATCATCAATTTTTTAATTTTTTGGAATTCTTTGAAAGCTTTTAAATCTCTTAAAAATTCCTTGGAATTTTTTAAAGTATCTCACATTTTTTCAATCTTTTGGAAAAACATGAAATTTTTTTTAATCTCTTGAAAACTCATTTACTGTTTTTAAAATATTCTATAATATTTTAGATTTATTGAAATCATTTAAATTTATTGGAATCTATTAAAAATACCCTAAGATTGATCAAATCGTTTAAAATATTTTAAAATCCCATGAAAATTGGTGAAGATTTTGACAATTCCTTGCAATTTTAAAAATATCATCAATTTTTTAACTTCCTGTAATTCTTTAAGTTTTTTAATTTCTAGAAAATTACTTGGAATTTTTACAAGTACCTTGAATATTTATAATTTGTTTGGAATCATTTGAAAGTTTTTGAATATCTTGAAAACATATTGGCAGTTTTTTAAATATTTTATAATCCTTTAGATTTATTAAAATCAATTAAATTATTCAAATCAATTAAAAATATACTAAGATGTTTCAAATCCTTTAAAACGTTTGAAACTCCCATGAACATTTTTAAAGATTTTTAAAATTCCTTGCAATTTTTAAAAATATCATACATTTTTTAATCTTTTGGAATTCTTTGAAAGTTTTCCAATCTCTTGAAAATTCCTCGGAATTTTTAAAAGTAACTTAAAATTTTATAATCTTTTGGAATCATTTGAAAGTTTTTAAATCTCTTGAAAATCACTTGGAATTTTTAAAAGTACCTCACATTTTTTCTAAATCCCCTGAAAATTGGTGAAGATTTTGATAATTACTTGCAATTTTAAAAATATCAATTTTTTAATTTCCTGTAATTCTTTAAGTTTTTTAATTTCTTTAGAATTACTTGGAAATCTTACAAGTACCTTGAATATTTATAATCTTTTGGAATCATTTGAAAGTTTTTAAATATCTTGAAAATTCTTTGGAATTTTTTTAAGTAACTCACATTTTTTTTAATCTTTTGGAAATCCTTGAAAGTTTTTAAATCGCTTGAAAACTTATTGGCAGTTTTTTAAATATTCTATAATCCTTTAGATTTATTAAAATTAATAAAGTTATTGAAATTTATTAGAAATACACTAAGATGTTTCAAATCCTTTAAAATGTTTGAAACTCCCCAGAACCTTTGTAAAGATTTTTAAAATTCCTGACAATTTTTTAAGAATGCCATACATTTTTTAATCTTTTGGAATTCTTTAAAAGTTTTTCAATTTCTTGAAAATTCTATGGAATTTTGAAAAGTATCCCAATTTCATTTATTCTTTAATAATCAATTGAAAGTTTTTAAATCTCTTGAAAATTCCTTGGAACTTTTAAAAATACCTCACATTTTTTAAAATCTTTTGGAAAACCTCGTTTGTGAACATACCTCGCTTTTGCTCGTGTAATTTTCGGCAAGCAGATGTCATCGTCATCGTCGGACTTATTGAGTGTCCTATTGACCATAGCCACCATGTGTTCATTTATGATGACATTTCGCAAAAGGTTTTTAACATTAGTGGCTGTTAAATTAGTTCTAGCAGCTTTTGCGTCCAACTGCCTCTCGATTTCTTCTTCCATTTCGTTGAAAACTGAGACATCCTGAACAGCTTCTCGTTTAATTCGTTCTTTTCTAGAACCATAGTCATCAATCTCAGACACATCTATTTCCAATCCAGCTGTCTCTGAACTCTCCGAATCCGAGGAATCATCTTGTTCGAAATCGTCGACATCGTCAACATCGAACTCGAGGGAGGAAAATGAGAGTTCAAATTTCACTGGAGAATCCTTCTCTTTCTCGTCTGTATCCATCTTTCTCTGGAAAAATTATTATTCAGATATTTTCTTTCAATTATCACCCACTCCTACACAAATATATTCTATAAAAGATATATTTTACACAAAACATATTGCTTACACACAATATTTTCTACGCAGAATTAAATACAGGGTGGCCGTTTTCAACAAGGGAAAATATTCCCGGTTTTTTTCCGGGATCGCAAACATTTTACCGGGTTAATGAAATTTAAAAAATCGAACTTTAAACTAAAAATTTTTTCATTTGAAGTAATAAAAACTGAGCTGCAAATTAAAACACGCGAAGTAAATCAAAGAATCAATCAATGAATTACAATTTTTTTTAATTCTATCATGTTAAGCAATTTTAAACAAACAAGAAACATTAAAAATGGAACGATTATATTTTTCATAAACTGAACACTTCTCAAATTAAAATTTAAATTGTTTTATTTTAAATAGTTTAAAAATCCTTAAAGTACTTCAAAACCTCGAAACGTCTACACGTTGTTTTACATTTTTTTTATTTTTAATATTTAAAAAAAATTTTTCAGACCTTCTAAACATCTTTTAAAATCATTTAAATTTATTTTAACTTTTTTTTAATCCTGCCAAATTCAAACATTCATTTTTGATAATTTTGTAAATCTTTCTAAATGTTTTTAAATATTCTCTTGACATTCATTTTTCAAAAAAACAAAAATCATTTTCAATTTTCCTAAGAAATTTTTTATTCTTCTCAATCCATTCAAAATTCTTAAAACCCTTCTCCATTTTCTGTTCGAAATTTGCCAAAATCTATATTTGGTTTTAAATTAGGCCGTGAAATATTCGCACCGAAATTTTGGTATCGATGGCCGGATTTTTTTTGTACACATAGACATTTCGTTTAAATTATTTGAAATCATTTTACATTTTTTAATACTTTTGAATTTTTTCAAAATTTTTAAATGTCTCTTAACTTACACGAATTTTTTCTAAGAATAATAGATGTTCAATTTTTATTTATAAGTTAATTTCAACAATCTGGCTTAGAAATTAATTTTTTTTAATGTAAAAATTAAAATGTTAACGTTCAAAGTTTAGTTTTATTATTTAGGTTTGAACATTTAATTTATAAATACTGGTTTTAAATGAACAGTCACATATTTCTAAATATATAGTAGTAGACTGAAATGATATTTTAAATTTTATAAAAAACTTTAATTATGAATATATTATTTTGAGGTTATTTTAATATTGAAAAGTCTGTAAAGTTTCAATCGGGCGTTTACATTTGCTTAACTGATAAGACATTCTAATTGAAAACATTTAATTTTTAACGTTAAAATCTGGAAATTCTAAAATTGTGAACTGATTCCGAATCTTTTTGTCAAATCAATTATTATTCACTTTTTAAATTTTAAAGTGCTTGTTCGATTAAAAAAAACATTAATTCATTTATATTCACAGTTCATTAAGTAACAAAAATTTTACCCAATGTCTTGGATTTTTAACGCTTTCAATTTTAAATTGTTTAAGTCTTAAAAAATACATGTTAAAATTCTTTAAATTAAAATGCGCCCTTAGAAACTAAAAATCTAAAACGGAAAATTTGTAAATTAAAATATTTCGAATTACGCATTTTAAACTGAATGATATTATCATTGAAAAAAAATAAAAATTTAACTAATTATTTTTTCTTCTGTTTAATTCTATCTAATTATTTTTTTCTACATGATTATTTGTTACATGAATATTTTTTATTATTTACTGTTGCATATTTTCTAAATTATTAAATTCCTATTTTTAGGAATACTAAGAAATTCCGAAAAATAGGATTCCCTACACTGCAAAATTCCAGAAAAAGAAAATATCGCAAATAGAACATTTTCAAATCTATACAATTGCCAAAATATACAAATCTTGACTTGGAAAATTCCCAAACAATTTATAAAATTAATGAATTTGAAAATGTTCTAATAATAAAATAGCCCACACCGAAATTTCCAAAATTAGAAAATTCCTGAATTTAAACAATTAAAAAATGGTGTATTAATAAATATTTATTTATTAAGAACACAATAATGAATTTTTTGAATAAAAATTTTAAAAAATTAAATGTAAAACAAAATTTCTGTTGGATCAAAATATTTCATTACCATTGTATTTTTAATCAATTATATTTATCAATTAATAACATTTCCGCCTTTATAAAATTCTGGAGATTAAACAATAAAATAGATTGTTTCTAAATAAATATTTTATATTTATTAAAAACACATAAATGAAACATTTTGATGAAAGAATATTTCTTGCAATGTTTAAGTTTTTAAAATTATTATTTAAATTTTTACTGATTGTATTCTTAATAAATAAATCATATTTATTAAAAAACAATTTTGTGATTGTTAAAATTAGGGAATTTTCCAATTTCGAGAATTTTACAGGGTACAATATTTTATAGTTACTGAAATCAAATGATAATTCCTTAAAATCTTTAAAAATATCAAATAATTCAAATCCTTGAAAATGTTTTGAAATCCCTTTACATTTTTTAAATCTCTTGAAAATTCATTACCATTTGTAAACTACACTAAAATATTTTAAATTATCTGGAATATCTTAAAATTATAGATACATATTAAATTTAAAAATACCTCAAAATCTTTCAAATCCTTTAGAATATCTTTAAATTATTAAAATCAATTCAAAAGTTCTTAAAAATTCCAGGAAGATTTAAAAAATATTTATATAAATATAATAGATTTAAAAGTATATAAATATATAATGTTAAACAATTCTTAAAAATATGTAGAAATACCTTTAAATATTTTAAGTTCTTTGAAATCCCTTCATATTTTTAAAGATCTTTAAAACTCCTTGGAATTATAAAAAATATAGTAACACAATTTTTAATCCTTTCAAACTTTTTAAAGCTCTTGTATATTCTTTGGAATTTTTAAAAGTACCTTACAATTTTTTCAATCCTTTGAAACATCTTCACATTTTTTTAAACGATTGAAAATTCCTTAGAATTTAGAAAAATTCGAAAATATTTGAAATTGTTTGAACTCCCTTGGAGTTTTTAAAAATCTTTAAAACTCCATGGGATTTTTAAAAACACCGTAGAATTTTGTTAATCCTTTGAAATCCCTTGCATGATTTTAAAGTTATTTAAAGTTAATAAGTTAATTTTTTTATTGAAAAATTCCAGGAAGGTTTTTAAAATATTTATAACAATACAATAGATATAAAAGTATATATAAAATATAATATTTACAAATTAATTGAAATGTGTGAAAATACCTTAAAATATTTTAAATCCTTTGAAATTCCTTCACCTTTTTAAAGCTCTTAGCATTTTTTTTTTATTCTAAAATATTTCAAATAGTTTAAACTCCCTTGGAGTTTTTAAATATCCTTAAATCTCTATGGGGTTTTTAAAAATACCGTAAAATCTTTAAAATCATTTGAAACCTTTTAGATCTCTTGAAAATTTATTAGAATTTTTAAAAGTACCTTAAAATTTTGTGAATCCTTTGAAATCCCTTGCATTTTTAAAAAGTTTTTAAAAATCTTAGAAAGGTTTTAAAAATATTTATATAAATATAACAGATTTAAGAGTATATATAATATATAATGTTAAACAATGCTTAAAAATGTGTAGAAATACCTTGAAATATTTTAAATACTTTAAAATCCCTTCACATTTTAAAGCTCTTGAAAATTCCTTGAAATTAAAAAAAAACTAAAATATTTGTAATCTTTTGAAATCCCTTGAAATATTTTAAAGATCTATAAAATTCCTTGAATGTTTAAAAATACCGTAAAATTTTTTGAATTCTTTGAAAGTTTTTAAAGGTCTTGAAAGCTCCTTGGATTTTTCTAAAATGCCATAAGAAATTTTAAAACACTTAAAACTTTTTAAAGCTCTAAAAAATTCCTTGCAATTTTCAAAAATACTCTACAATATTTAAATTCTTTAGAAACGCTTAAATTTTTTTTGGAAATTTAAAAATTTTCCATTTGAAGTAATAAAAACTGAGCTGCAAATCATTTTAGGCAATTTTAAGCTAGAAACGTTACATTAGAAATTAAATTAGAAGCTAAATTATTTTAATTTTAAATAGTTTAGAAATCCTTAAAATTTTATTGCAAAATCTTGAAAAATGTAATTGTTGTTTTAGATACTTCCAAATTTTAAAGTATTTTAAACATTTTTAGAACTTCTAAGCATCTCTTAAAATAATTCGAATTTTGCCTAAAATCTTGCAAAAAGTCCTTCAAAATAAAAATTCCTTTAATTCTTCCAGATCCATTTTTGACGATTTTCGAAATATTTTTAAACATTCTCTTAAAACTAATTTTTCAAAATAGAAAATTTTTTAAAATTTATCTAAGAATCTTGAGAAAATGATTTTTATTCTTTTCAAGTTTTTCAAAATTCTTAAAAGCTTCTATATATTTCTTTTGGGTCTGCAGAAATTTATATTTTTTCTATGAATAATAGGTGTTCAATATTTAATTATACATCAAAATTCAACAAATTTACTTTAAAATTAAAATTCTCTAAATAGAACAATTAATATTGTAACGTTCAAAGATTAATTTTTTTGTTTAGTTTTGAATATTTGATTTATAATTACTGATTTTAAATAAATAGTCAAATATTTATCAATATTAAGAAATTTTTCTCATTTTTAATCAAAAATCTAAAATTCTTGAATTGTAAACTGAGACAGAGTTTGAAATTTAATAAAAGCCTTTAATTATCAATTTATTATTTTTCAGTTAATTAAAAATTTTAATAACAGTTTAATTTTTGACGTGAAAGCTTGGAAATACTTCAATTTTGAATTAATTTCGAATCTTCTTGTATAATCAATTATTCACTTTTTAATCCTTAAAGTAGATTTCAATTTAAAAACCCATTATAATGTAAATTCATAGTTGATCAAATAAAAATGTTTTTTATCCAAAATTCTCGATTTCAAACGCTTCTCAGTTGTAATTTTTTAAGTCTTTAAAACTGAATTTTGAACATCTTTAAATTAAAATTTTACGCTTAAAAATTAAATCTGAAAGAAAAAACTCGATCTCATAATATTTCCGGTTTCCCGGTCCAGCGACCACTCTGAAGAAAATTCAGAAATGACCTGAATTCAATGGTGATTAATCCATGGGTTAATTTATAGAAAAAAAGTCACTAGAGATCTTTAACTGGAAAAAGCGATTTGAGAAAAAATTTGCTGATAAGTTACTATCTCACAATCTTGATTATTCTTGACAGTTCATTAAAGTACTTCTTTAAGAAATTCCCTGATTGTTGCAATTTTTTTTTGCAAGTACCTAACTTTTTTCCCTTACTTGCAGCCACTCTACGCAAGGGCAATACGTCAAAAAATGTTAGGATACGCCTAAAAGTTAATTAGATATTTGTTCCATAATTCGTCAATTTTAATAATTTAGTATGGAAAAAAACCTAATACTCTGTAAAAGCTATATTAATTGGCCAAGAATGAAACTTATATTTTACCTGTCTAAAATTCCAGATATTCAGCTCCGATCATTGAATTTCTTTAATCAACGTTGGCCAGTAACACGAAACTTTCGTTTTTGCCTTTTTTCTATTTGACGGAAGCCCAAAAATCGGGAAAATTATCGCCTGATAACAGGAACGACTCTTGTTTATTAATTTGCCGCGAAGAATGAAAACATAACCTCAAACAGATGTTTCGTTTCGCACTGCGCATGTGTCGCGTTGAAAACCGGATTGGTTATTGTTGGCGTGATTATTTAAAATGATCAAATGCGCAAGAAAGTAGTTTACAACAAATAAGTCTTGTAAAATTATTGAAAATAATTCTTTGTTCAGAATATTGACTTATGAAGTGAAATTTAAAATAAATAATTCATTTTACTTCTTGAAAATAAATAAGCGGTTTTTAAGTTAAAAAAAGGAATACTTTTTTATAAAGAATATGGATTAAAAGTAATGTTTAATATTTTTATCAATTTTAACATTATTATTTGTTGTAAAAAAGCTTTTAGTGCACTATGCGACTAGTGTTCGTATGTGCTTCGATATTAAGTGCTAAACTTACTTTTGTGTGTGTATGTGTGTGTGTGCGCGCGTGTGTGTGTGTGTGTGTGTGTGTCAGGAACAAAAAGAATAAAAGAATTCTTTTTTAGTTACAAACAATTTTTATTTGTATAGAAACAAATAAGATGGACAATGTCAAGTCCTGATTCCAAATTGTTCGACCTTATGGAAGTGTTTTCCGATTCTCAATATCAGGCTTTTCAAATCTGCCGCGTCTACCACGAACTGCAATACACGATCATTGTCGTTTATTCTAGAGATCAAATAAGAGAATATGTCATCTATGAACAATTATGTATCGACAAATTATAATAAACATTCAAGTTTAATTTACTAGCTAAAATCTGTATACCGAGTGAATCATTTTTCAAACCTGACCTATATTTCGCGGCTAATGCTTTCAACCATTCAACGACAGGTAACGGAAGAAATTTGAGAGCCGAGTTTGGACATAACAATAGCGCTAGGAGAACTTCCGGTATTTTGAATGCAATTTCTAGCGTGCAAAAATTATTTCCAATTATTTATGGGTACAGTTTTCGATAAGAAATAATAATATAAAATCATATTTTATAAAAAAAATATTTTATCAAGCTAGAATTTTTTTATCAACAAAAATATTACATTTTTGGATTTGGTTGATGGATGACTTATATCAAATTCTAAAAAACTAACATTAGTAATCAGGGGCTGTATTTGCATCTAAGAAAATATTTGAATTTTCACCAAAAATGATTTTCTACCAAAAGACAAGAATTTTAAACCCCCAAAAAATGTTTATGATAAAGAGAAAATTATTTTTCACCAAACAATTGAATTAGTAATCAAATAGGTGAACTTGAAAGCCAAAGAGACAAATTTTTATCAAAATATTTAAACTTTTAACCAAATTTTTATTTTTTCAATTCAAAAGGACGAATTTTTAACCAAATAGTTGAATTTTCAACAAACAAGATTAATTTTCTAGCCAAGAAAACGAATTTTCAAGAGAATAAATGCACTTTTCTTGTTGAAAATTAGTAGTAGAGCAAGTGAGCAACAAGGACATCAGGCCATTCACCGGCCGATTTACCGAGCATCGGTCGATAATGTAGGTTTATCATGGGTAGTAAAAATGCTTACCATTGATCGCTAATTACCTAATGTTGTTAATTCAGGAGGGAACAGAACCTTGCACTTAGCATGGAACAGAACCTGCGCAGTCGGTATGTGGCCTGATGCCTTGTTACTCTACTACTAACATTCACCAATAAATGTTTAAAAGTGAAGCATTTTTGAATAAACATTTCGAATGTTTTGTTTTAAAATTAAAGAAAAGAATTTTTATCAAAACAGTTCAATTTACAACTCAAAAATATGCATTTTCTACCAAAGTAATTGAATTTTTAAAACCAAAAAAAAACGAGTTTTCAAGAAAATAAGTAAATTTTCAAATAAAATTAAATAACTGCAGTTACAGTACAAAATTAATTGTAAAGAAAAAAGCGAATTTTCTGCAAAATGGTTACATTTATAACTATAGAAATGAATTGTCTACTAAAAAAGAGGGATTGTCAACAAAATAGAAAAGTTTTCAACGAAATAATTTAATTTCCAGCCAAACATATACATTTTCAACAAAAAAAAGTAAATGCCAATCAAAAAGATCTATTTTGGACAAAAAATATAAAAGTAACATTTTCAATAAAAAAAATAATTTGTATTCAGAGAAATAAATTTTCAATTAAAAAGAAAAATTTTCTATCAAAAAAGATCAATTTGTAAGAAAATGCGTGAATTTTCAACGAAATTTTGAATTTTTAAAGAAATGTTCACGCCAATAGTTAAATTTTTGACCAAAGAAATTAATTGTTAACAACAACAACAAAATTAGCAAATACTTGATTTTTTTATCAATTAAAAAAAATTTTCATTCTAATGGTTAAATGTTCAATTAACGAAATGAATCTTCAAACAAAAAAAGAAAAGGAATTTTCAACGATGCAGTTCCACTTTCCACAAGTACATACATTTTGAACCAAAAAATGTTTTTAAGTCGCTATTTACTTTTAGTACAAAAATAATGAAACAATAGATTAAATTTTCAAGCCTTAAACTAATTTTTAAATAAAATAAAGAATCTTCATAAAAAATAAATACATTTTCAACCCAACAGTTGAATTTTCATACAAAAATTGTCCACTGAAATGTTCAGTTCAAAAAATTAATTTTCAAAAAAAATAAAACTTTTTTTCAATGAAAGAGATGAATTTTCAACCAAAAAGATTAATTTTCATCTAAAGAATTTAATTTGAAAGAAAGCAGTTACATTTTTAAGAAAATAAGATTATTTTAAACTGAAATAATTAATCTTCTATCAAAAAAGATTTAGAATAAAAATTAGAATCAAATTTAGAATCGAATGATTGAATTTGAAACCAAAATGATGAATTTTCAACAAAAAACAAAATCATTGTTTTTATGAAGTAGTTCTACTGTAAACCAAGTAATTGATTTTTTAACCAAAAAAGATTTTTATTTTTAATAAAACACAGGAAAACAACTTAAGAAAGTGCAATAAAAGAGTTCAACATTTAATTGAATATTTAAATTTTCAACCAAAAGATGATTTGATGAATAAGAAGATTTACTAGCAAAAAAACGAATTTTCAACAGAATAGATTAACCTTGAACTAGAAGAGATCAAACTCCAATTTAAAGCATAATTCTTCAACCAAAGATGGAATAGTTACATTTTCAATTTAAAAAAATTAATTCTTAACCAAAAAGCAAACGAATTTTTAAACAAATTTTTAAATTTTCAACCAAATAATTGAATTGAAACCAAAAATAAAAGTTGAATTTTTAGTGAAAATATTAAATAAATTTTCACTAAATAAACGAATTTTCAACTTAATATTTACACTTGGAAACAAAAATAGGTTTTTAATCAAATAGATGAATTTTCATCCAAAAAGGTAAATTTTCTACCAAAAATGTAAATTTGTCCCTACAAAAATTAATATTTTATCATAAAAAACATATATATACATATATATATAATAATTGTTAATTGCAGAAGATAAATGTTAAACTGCAAACCGGGAATAATTAAATTTTCAATAAAAACAATTATTTTGCAACAAAAAATTTTGAACAAAAGAAACGGTTTTTAACTAAAATGATGAATCATCGACCAAACAATGAACCGAAAATTCACCGATTGTGCTCATTTTTAGTTTTTCAAAATTATTATTTAAATAATGCAACGAAATTATAGAAAAGCGGTTATTTTTCGGGTTCAATTTTCCCTTGTTACCATGCACATAAATGTTACATTTTCCTTGCTCTTGAACTTTAAAAATAAAATTCTGATATAAAAATAAAATACTTTAACACATTTTGGGGAAAAATATGTCCCGAAAACGTGGTAAATTAAATCTGATAGAAAATTCGAATTAATTCAAAATAGTATTTAATTCTACTTTGATAAATAAGTATTTCGGAAATACGTTGAAAATGTATTTTTTAGGTTTTTTAAATGTTGAAAGTACGGTGTCAGACACATCTAAATCTAAAGCGCGAAAATAATAAATTGAAAATCAACTATGAACGGTTATTATAATTATTCAATTACTTTGATTTCAATTTTTTATATTAAATCCTTATTATTTTATTTAGTATACACATTATTTTATTTCTCAAATAACTGAATGAAAAACTTTCCGACGAAGATTTGCATTCCGGTATTTTGAATTATCATACAAAATTAAAGTAATTTAATTTTAATATCGTTGGCGCAATGATCTCTATCAGAAAGAAATACCTTCAGGAAATATCCAAGTATAAATATAATCATCAAAATGAGGTAATTAATTTCCTATTTCCATCCAGATATAAAGTTCAACCTATAAGGAATCCTGAAAACCCATTTGTCAATTTTCGGAATTAATTAGAGAAAATTGAGGGGAAATTGTATATATAGATCATTTTCATATTTTCAAAATAGTTGTCAACGAGAAGCCGCCCCGACAACTTTTCAGTTTTCCGCACCGAAACAAATTTTCCTTATCAAATATATTAGTTTATTTTTGATAAAACATAATCATGAATTGCAAGTTGATTTTTGGATTTCTTACCATTTTGGCCACTTTAGACATTTTTGCGACTCAAGATGTCACCAAAATGCTTCAGAATAGAACACTTGTACAGAGGCAAATTAATTGTGCTTTGGATCGCGTACCCTGCGATGCTCTTGGGAATCAAATAAAAGGTAATTATTTTGTAATGGAATGAAAAAATTTGGTTTCTTCAATATTTGATTTATTAATTTTAAATCACTTTCAAATTATATTTATATTTTCTAAATGAGCGATTCTCAATACTCGGATAATAATCAATTTACGAAATAAATTTTAAAATGTCGACTAAATTTCTGATCATTTTTAGCTGAAAATTAATGATTTTCAATTGAAAATTCAAATTTTAAATTCTTCATGGGAATTTTTTTTCTTTTAAATTTGTTTTTTGTTCATTAGTTTTGAACTGATTATTTTACTATTTCATTTTTGGTTCAAAATTGATCATATTGTATTGAAAATTAATTTTTGTACAGCAAATTTAAATATTTCATTTTTGAAAGAAGAATTGATCGTTTTTAATTGAAAATTCTAGTATTGATTTTTTTATTGAATATCAACGATTCCATTTTTAGTTAAAATTGATGGTTTTCCATTGAAAATTCAAATATTAAACTTTTCATTAGAAATTAATTTTTTTTTATTTGCTTGTTTAAAATTCTTCTTTTTTTTTTAAATTCAGTTTTTTACTCAACATTTGAATATTTTTTTTATTGTTCGTTTTTAGTTTAAAATTAATTTTTGTAACTCAAAATTTCACTGTTCTATTTTCGGATGCAAATTAATAGTTTTTAATTAAAAATTAATGCATTAAATCTTTCATTAGAATTTAACTTTTTTTTGGTTGAAAATTTTTTTTTTTCAAATTAATTTTTTTACTCAATATTTGACTATTGTATTTTTTATTATTTTTTTTTTTAAATTCTTCGTTTTTAGTTAAAAATTAATTTTCGTGACTAAAAATTTAAACATTCTATTTTTCGCTGAAAATTGCTAGTTTTGAATTTCTAATATTAATTTTTTTTACTGAATATTTAACTATTCCATTTTTGTTTGAAAAATTATGATTTTTAGTTTTAAAATCAACTATTTGTTTCAAAATTTATGTATTTTGTTGAGAATTGATATTTTTTTGGTAAAAAATTTTAATTTAATTAATTTTGGATTGAAAATTTTACTAATAAAAACCAAAAAATTTTAAAACTATTTTTCGTTGGTTAAAAATTCCACTATTTATTGAACCAATGTGCGCACGACCGAAGTAAGACCTTTATAATTTTTTTATGATGATATGCTTTGAATAATTTGTTCCATAAAAACACATTTATATCTTTATAAATAATTCCTGTAATTTCGTCAAAAAATTCCAAGAATTGGATGAATTATGAGAAAAAACCTGTTTTCTAAAAAACAGGTTTTCCGGGTTTACTACGACAATTTTTTTCTTTTTGTAACCAAGAGTTAACGTTCTGTATTATTTTTACAATTATACATTCAATTCCTTTAAACAATTATGGTTTGAATTTTCAGAATTCAAATCTTTTGGAAATAAATATACATGGTTAAATTAATTAAATTTATTATGATTCTTTGAAATTTAGGCTTGAGTTGTTTTCAAAATCAAATTATTTTTTAAACATAAAATTGCTAACCATTATTATAAAATAACAATTTTTTTAAATCTTACAACAATTTTTTAAAGGATTTAAGAAATACTTGAAATAGTCTTTATTTTTTATTATTTATTTGATACGTGCCTTATTAATTGAGAAATATATCAAAATTCGAATCAACGAATGTACACTTGAGGAACATATAAAATTAATTTAGGATTTCAGCTAATTGTTATGAAAAAATTATATTAAAAAATACTTGGATGCGGATCATAACAGCAGAAAAAATGGTTTCTTAACAAAAAGTGCTCAAGTACCTTATATAAATAATATACGTGATAAATAATTAAGAAATATTAATAATTACTATTACTGTAAACATTTTAATTAATAAATAGTACACTTTTGCATCTTTTTCGTAAATATTACTTATTATAATGGTTCCAGATAACTAAAAAGAAAAATATTGCATTCAGAAAATGTGTCATTGACTCTTAGGTGTTTTTTTCATTGACAAATTATTACATGCATAATTATTTTTACAATTTTTGCATGGGCAAAAAAAACTAGTGCGTGGGACGCATGAATCATTTTTGTTGGATTTGGACGCATGATGCAACCTGATGCATAAAATGCTCTGAGTATGCAGCCCTCATGCTGCTTGTCACGCTTGACTGAGCATCGTCTGTTTTTGTAAAAAAATTATTTTCTATAATAAAACTGAAAAATAAAATTTTTATTTTTAGGTCTAATAATGGAAACTATTGCCAATAGTTGTCGACGATGCAGCCAAAAGCATGTGAAAATGTCAAAACAAGTTATCGAATTTATGCAAGACAACTATCCTAAGGAATTTAGAGAAATTATTCAGCACACAATTAACAAATTGAATCAACAAGGTTGAACTCACTGAAAATCAATTAAATAATTAATTATTTCAATTGACGACAGTATTTTATATGAATTAAACAATAATAAGAGATATAATACTGTTTTGTAGAAATAAGTACGGGTTGTCAAACAATTCGCACAATGAATCAACTTATTTTTCCATCTGACAATTTATACAAATTCAAAAAGAAATAAAGCTTTTATTTGGCAGAACTATATTTTTCTCCATGGTATTAATTTCCTAGTTTATTTCCCATTAAAAAAAACCAGTGAATAGCCCTCAGTATACACTAGGGTGGCTCAAAAAGGCTTTTATTTTTTATATGGCAACGATCCCCTCAATGTCATTCCAAATCCGAAAAAAGAAATTCCCTAATTTTATTTTTTTTATTTATCGATTTTAACAGGTGCCGGTTTTGACTTGAAGTTTCCCATGTAAAACGCATGGAGAAAAATAACATTCTTGAGTTTTCAGAATAATTTTTTAGGGCTTGATAAAATATGACGGGAAAGTATGGGGGCCGTGTAGAGAATTATCCAACAAAGAATTTTATGTATCACATATATGGGTTTGACACCCCTAACACAACCCCACGAGTACTTGAAAACTACCCTTAAAACAAAAATGTAAATTCTTCATGAAATTGACATTTCGAGCACTGTATTCTGGTCTTCTTTTACATATAATGATTAATATTGGTCTAATGGGATATTTATTGTCATTGGTTAATTCATTTTTAATTATTTAAACAAATAGAATTTGTTTAAATAATTTCTTTTTAATTCGTTTTTTCTCTAAAAATGATTACTATTGGTCTAGTGAAATATTTATTAACATTAGGCCATTCATTTTCATCTATTTAAACAAAAGGAATTTGTTTAAATAAGTTCGTTTCGATTTATTTTTAAATAAAATTTATTACTGTTAGTCTAGTGGAATATTTATCAGTGATAATTAATAACTAATTAATAATTAATTTATCACTAATATTTAAAGAATATTTTTTCTTAAACAATTTTGGTTTAAATCAAATTATTTAATAATTTTTTAATTTATCTGCTATATCATCAGAGATTGTACCTTACCGACAGTAGATCAACCCTCCAAACCATGAAGGCAGAAAATCTACACAATATCGATCAAGTTAAGAATCTTCAATAACAGAAAATGCTTAACGTCTTAATAAGACTAGATGGAAAATAATATTTTTAAATTAAACTTAAAATTATTTCTTGAAAAAAAGATCCTACTCCATCTTCACTCGATTGGGAATCGAATTATGAAATAATTACTTGTACCATTAACACCTAGCTAAAAATTGGCGTTATGTTCTTGAATTAAGAGTTCTTATTCTGATCCCTCTAATAGCTTAATTGGAAAAGCACCTGACCGGAAATAAAAGTTTTGTGGTTCGATATCCAATGAAATAATTTTAATTTTAAATCAAATTAATCATGCAATGTTGATAAATATTCCACTGAAGAAATATTAATAATTTTGGATAAAAAAATTATTTACAGAAATTCCATTTGTTTAAACAATTGAAAATTAATGAACTAATGTTAATAAATATTCAACTAGACCAATAGTAATAATTTTTAAGGAAAAAAGCGAAATTTCGGAGAAAATTGTTTAAACAAATTCCATTTGTTTAAATAATAAAACATTAATTAGCCAATGTTAATAAATATTCTACTAGACTAATAGTAATAATTTTTAGAGGCAAAAACGGATTTTCGAGAAAAAAATATTATTTAAACAATTGCCAGTTATTTAAATAATTGAAAATTTATGAACCACTGATAATAAATATATCCACTAGACCAATAATAATAATTCTAAGTAAAAAAATATAAGAATAAAGTGTTCAAAAGGTCGATTTCATGAAAAATTAACATTTTTGATTTTAAGGGTAGTCTTCAGGTATTCGTGGGGGCGTGTTAGGGGTGCCAAACCCATGTCTGATAGATAAAATTCTTCTTTGGATAATTCACTACAGGAACCTATACGTTCCCGTGAAATTTTTTCAAACCCTAAAAAATTATTCTAAAAACTTGAAAGTGATTTTTCCCCATGTATTTTACATGGGAAACTTCAAGTTAAAACCGGCACATGTTAAAATTAAAAAATAAAGATATAAAAAATTACGGAATTTCTTTTTTCGGATTTGGAATAAAAAAAGGGGGGGGATCGTTGCCCTCTAGCATGTAAAAAAATTTTGCCATGCATTTTTGGACCACCCTAGTACAGTCTGTCAAGTTAAAGCGTGGGTGGCTTTACTCGCAGTCGGTAAGGTGTATCGACATGATTTTGGTGTCAAAATATTAAGAAGAGCTCCCTCT
>NC_046661.1:94360549-94362998 GCF_010883055.1 Belonocnema kinseyi
GAGGGAGCTCTTCTTAATATTTTGACACCAAAATCATGTCGATACACCTTACCGACTGCGAGTAAAGCCACCCACGCTTTAACTTGACAGACTGTATACACACTATATTTGAATAACGAGGTAAACACACATGGTTAGCTTTTCCCGGCCAACTTCAACAGCTCATATCTTTGTTTAGAATTGAACAATTTTAACATTTTTATTGATTTTTTTCTTGATTTCAGAGACAATCTTTAAGATTGAATAGTATGGATTTAGTAGTGATAAATATAAAAAACTTATTTATTTAGAGATTTGAAAGTTGGCAAATTTGAGATTCCGCACGAATGAATCATGGCATACACAGGGTGTCTAAAAAATTCCGGGACGGTTGGATATTTCCTCAGGTAAAATATTTTTCAAAAAATTGAAGGTCATTCCTGATGTAAATTTCAACGAGGAATTCAATGGTGACCTTCACTTTCACGGTGAAGTTGACCTTCATGGCATTTGAAGGTCAACTTTGTTTTTTTAAGGGAATCCCCTTTTTTACATCTGTAATCGATAGAGCAGAAAATTCTGCGCTCAGGTACGTACCCAAGTCATAAGTGAATTGTAATGTTCAAGGTCAGTTAGAGGTTATTTGAAATTGACAAAGTTTTCCAAGAGGTCAGTTCAATTCCTGAAGTAAATTTCAACGAGAAATTCATTGGTGGGCTCTGTATTGATCTTGGTGATCTTCGAGGTTTTTTAAAGGGTTTTCCAAGCAGTTTACGTTTACATTTAGCATTACCCAGGAACAATTTTGTGGACGTAGTAAATTCTGTTCCCTTTGGGGTGCTTAATTAGCGTGAGTCCCCTTGCCTCTCACGCTTCAGTGAAGATGTTCAAACTGAAAACCTTGAGCTTCTTGACAAAAAGCTATGCGATTGTAAAAAAGAGTTACAGCATTACGAATCATGTTCCTATCAATCAAAGTAGCCTGTTGCAGAATCCGATTCTGCAATTCGTCTAAGCTTTGCGGTTGCGTTGAGTATACGAGGTGTGTTCAAAAAATAAGGTGACTTCATGGTTTTCTCAAAAAATATTCATTTAATCCTTAATATTTATGTTGTCCCCTTCAAAGTAACCCCCCTTAGATATAATACACTTGTGCCAACGCTTTTTCCAATCATCGAAGAACTTCTGATAATCATTTTGTGGAATAGCCTTGAGTTCTTTCAGCGATGCAGTTTTTATCTCCTCAATCGTTGAAAATCGATGTCCTTTCATGGGCCTCTTCAGTTTTGGGAAAAGAAAAAAGTTACTGGGGACCAAATCCGATGAATATGGAGGCTGAGGCATGACTGTTCATTCATTCAACATCTCCTGAGCGATGGTCATGCGATGGATCTTTTGATAAAAATTAAGCAGTTTTGGAACAAATTTCGCTGACACACGTCTCATGCCCAAAACGTTCGAAAAGATAGCATGGCATGAGCCAACCGATATGCTAACATCTTCAGAAACTTCTCTGATGGTAATTCGGTGATTTTTCAACACCATTTCTTCCACTGCTTGAACGTTTTCATCTGTTATTGACGTACTGGGACGTCCAGGGCGAGGTTCGTCTTCGACATCCTCTCGGCCTTCTTGGAACAGCTTGTACCACTTATATACATTTTTGTTACTCAGAGTAGACTCACCGTATGCAACTGTCAACATTTCAAGAGTTTTAGAGCACTGGATACCATTTTTCACAAAAAATTTAATGCAAACTCTTTTCTCCATTTTGTTCGAAAGAAGAAAATCGCCGAGCATACCAAACCCTTCTAACCTTTTACGCCTCTGCCAGAAAAACAACACGAGCTATACAGTGTGTCCCATATTTATAGGGCCACCCCATTTTTTAAGGATAATTTTTTTTCTATTGAAACAAAATGCACCAAATATTTTGAGTGGATAAATGAGTCGAATTAACGATTTTTCCTAAAATATAGAGCTCGCAATTCCATTCGTTCATTTATTTGGACATTTTTTCGAAAAAATA
Organism: Belonocnema kinseyi; assembly: GCF_010883055.1. Taxonomy (NCBI): domain Eukaryota; kingdom Metazoa; phylum Arthropoda; class Insecta; order Hymenoptera; family Cynipidae; genus Belonocnema; species Belonocnema kinseyi. The sequence goes on from NC_046661.1 coordinate 94,362,558, forward strand.
GGTGTCCCAAATTAATAGGGCCACTAAAAAAAACCTCAATTTTTTTGAAGAATAATATATAATTCGTAAAATAATGCAATTTAAAATATATAATATTAAAATTTTACTTCTTACATGCCATAAACATATACATATGTATGTATAAAAACTAAATATTGTGCGTGAATTCGCAAAGAAATTTACAGTTGTGTTTTTCTTTTAATTTAAATTTTTCCCGAGGATTTTTCACATACATACTTTCCCACATACATTCTTTTTGGGGATTATCGACATATTTTTCCTATTTTAAAAGTGTATATTCGCACACTATGTTCGAAATAAATATTTTTCCTATTTTTGTTGCGGGGATCCCCGTAAGTAGCGGGAGTTCCCGGGTTTTTCTCGCTTTACCTGGCATGCACATATGTATACTCCTGGTATAAATAGGCTTCCGAATGCATT
>NC_046661.1:94363098-94378007 GCF_010883055.1 Belonocnema kinseyi
CAGGCAGTGCTAGAGGAACATCTTAAGCCCTACCTTGGACGTTTCCGCTCTGCAAAATTGACTTTCCAGCAGGACAACGCAGCCATACATGCGAGCAAGTCTGCGAAGGATTGGTTGGCAAAGTCAAAGATCCCCCTACTCGCGTGGCCAGCGATCTCTCCAGACCTTAACCCAATGGAAAATGTTTGGGACATGATGGTACGCGATGTGTATGACAACGGAAAGCAGTACACAACGGTCGCAGAGCTGAGGGAAGCGATCAAACCAGCATGGAACAACGTCACCGCGAAAAGTCTCGAAAATCTGAATAAATCGATGGTAAAGCGAATGAAAATGGTATTCAAAAATGACGGAAATACTAATAATTACTAATTTTGTGAATAAAATCTTTTTATATGTACGTATTTTGTTGAATAAATTTAATTCTTTCGGAAAAATTGAATTTTTTTTTAGTGGCCCTAATAATTTGGGACGCCGATTTTTTTGAAAAAATGCCCAAATAAATGAACGAATGGAATTGCGAGCTCTATATTTTAGGAAAAATCGCTAACTCGAATTATTTATTCACTCAAAAAATTTGGTGCAGTTTGTTCCAATAGAAAAAAAATTAACCTTAAAAAATGGGGTATGGGACACACTGTATAGTCAAAACTGTGAACATATGATCGTGACGAGTGTACCAACACAACAAAACAAAAAATTTAAAACTTGAATGTACTTAGCCCGCGAAAATTGAAAAGTCACCTTACTTTTTGAACACACCTCGTACTTTGCTCTGTAAATAACCCCAAAGAAAATGGTCGAAAGGCGTCAGATCAGGAGATCTAGCTCTAGCAGGCCACTCGATTTCAACCCGTCTTCCAATCCACCTTTGAGGGAACTGAGTATCTAAATATGCCCGAACCTCCCTACCGTAATGAGCCGCTGCTCCGTACTGCTTGAACCAAATATTTTTAAATTTTTAAAAAATTTTGGAATTCTTTGAAAGTTTTTCAATTTCTTGAATATTCCTTGGAATTTTTAAAAGTACCCCAATTTCTTTGAATCTTTTATAATCAATTGAAAGTATTTAAATCTCTTGAAAACTAATTTACGGTTTTTAAAATATTCAATAATCTTTTAGGTTTATTGAAATAATTTAAATTTATTGAAATCTATTAAAAATACACTAAGGTTGATCAAATCTTTTAAAATATTTTTAAATCCCCTGAAAATTGGTGAAGATTTTGACAATTCCTTGCAATTTTAAAAATATCATCACTTTTTTAATTTTTTGGAATTCTTTGAAAGTTTTTTAACTTCTTGAAAATTACTTGGAATTTTTAAAAGTACCTTAAAATTTTATAATCTTTTGGAATCATTTGAAAGTTTTTTTACAATTTTTTTTGTAACTCATTATAATTAATTATAATAATCAATGCCCTTATAGGTAGAAAAACACATGTAATAAGCTTGTTGCCACTTGGTAAACTCTTCCTGAAAATCTTGGGCAAATCTCCCCAAAATTAGTTCATGCGTTTGCAATGTCATAAAATTTTTAGTAATAACTGTTTCATTATTCCGAGCATTATTACAAGAGCAGGTAAATTCTTGCAAAGTTGGAAAAAATTACATTATTGAACGCAAATTTCTGCCAATTGTCGAATATCGGGCTTAGGTAAGTCCCCCACTTTCCCCTGGACTTTTCACATTAAAGTTTATGAAAAACATAAATATTTTCTTTGAAATTAAATTAAGAATTATTATATTTCAAATTACATTGAAATTAATGAAATTTTGTTTTAAAAATAACACTTTCAACAAATAAATACTTGAAAACTTATCATGTGGGGTAAAGGTCTAAAAAATGTGGTTTTTGGTGGTACATGGAGGGTCAAGCTGTTATAACTCTTTTACAGAAAAATAGTCTTTTGACTTAAAAGTTTAAGAAGTGGGACAATTTTTTTTATTTCCTAACCGACAATTCTTTATTTATTTAAGATTCGTCTTTCTAGTTGAAAAAATAATAATTTTAGTTAAAAATTCATCTCTTTGGTAAAAAAAATTTTTTTTTAATTCTTTTTTTCAGAAATAAATTCATTTTTTGTGTAAAATAGTAACTTCGCTACTTTTGGTTTAAATTTGAATCTCTTCTAGAAAATGAATATTTATGATTGAAAATTCTTTTCCTTATTTTCACAATGCATCTCTTGGCAGAATTTGCATTCGTTGAAATATCAAATATTACATTTTCTTTTGAAAGTCCATCTTTGTAGGTTAAAAGTTCAACAACGTTGTTGAAAATTTACATACTGGTTCGAAAATTCAACTCTGGTTAAAAATTTAAATATTTTGTTGAAAATCTTTTCTTTTTGTTTTAAGATACCTACCACTACGTTTTCATTGAGAATTCTTTCTTTTAATGCAACTCTTTTTGGTAAAAGATTCATCCTTTTTCTTTGGAAATATGGCCATTCAGTTTAAAATTTATATTTTTAGGTTGAAAATATAACTATTTAGTCAAAAGTTAAACTATTCGGTTGTAAATGCAAATCTTTAATAAAAAGCCAAATTTAAAAAAAAAACGTTTACACTGAAAATGAAAAAGTTAATTTTCAGTTTAAAAAACTTAACGAACCAAAAAATGCATTTCAAGAAAATGTTTAACCAGAGATAAATTTTTAACTAAAATAATGAATCTTTAACCAAAAAAATTAATTTTTAAAAGGTCGTTCAACCTTAAAACAGTTAGAGAAAGTTTCAACAAAAAAGATTAATTTTCAACCAAAGAAAGAAAGAATTTTGAGCAAAAGAATTAAATTTTCAACTAAAGTGATGAATCTTCAACCCAAAAAATATCCATTTTTACTCAATTAGTTTAACATTTAACCAAGTATTCGAATGCAAACAAAGAAGACCAATTTTAATGAATATAGTTGAATCCTCAACAAAGGAGCTTTAACAAAAGATAATTCACAACTTCCAAATTACAGTTGTAGATGTATATATGCATATATGCATATATTATGGAAAGCAAAGCTCTAGAAAGAACAAAGAAAAATATCTACAAAATTGTTGAGTTTTCTACCTAAAAAGGCAAGTTTTCAAAAAAATAGTTGAATTTTCAACTAAAAGGGATACATTTTTATTGTGTTCATGTTCAGTAAGAAAATCAAGTGTCTACCCAAAGAGATGAGTTTTTAACCAAGACACAATTTTAGTCAAGACAAAAAAAATTCAACTAAATTGTTGAACATCTAAAAAAAAACTGTTCCGTTATAGTTTAAAATTCGTCTTTTCTGTAAAACATTAATCTTATTGGTTAAAAATGAATTTTTTGAACATAGAATTTTGTTTATAACGAAAAAAATAGTTCTCTTAAAATTTAATCTAAAAACAACATAATTCCCTTCCTGATCGATTCAGCGACTTCAAGTGCAGAATCTGCCTAATGTTAAATGGATTCGATCTCCTTTGAAATAATTTTTACAACACTGTTTTTATTTTTAATTAATTTTTTTAGCAGAAAATTCAACTATGACATTTTTGGTAAAAAATTAATTTTTTAAATTAAAGTGTAATCTTTTTTTAATCCCATTTTTCGTTGAACATCAAGTTCATGATTGAAGCTTCATCTGTTTCAGTTTAAAACGAACCTTCTTGATTGAAAATTGAACTATTTTCTTCAAATTTCTATTTTTTTTAAATTAATTTCTATAATGGTAAAATCGACTTATATTACTTTTAGTTAAAAAATGATATTATTTGATGAAAATCATATATTTATTTGAAACTTTCTAGATTTTGTAGAAAATTCGTAATTTTTTTTTAAAAAGTTCATAGTTGAAAATTAATATTTATCATTAAGGATTTAGTTATTTAAAAATTTTTTTTTTCTTTTTGACAAAAAGCAATTTCTTTGACAGAAATTTCGATTCTACTATTTTTGGTTGAAAATCGATAATTTAAATTGAATATTGACCTTTTTTTACTTAATAATTCAATTTTTTAAATGTTTCCGTTTTTAATCAAAATTAATCCTTTTGGTTTAAAATCGACCTTTTGTCGTTAAAGATTTAACTGTTTGGAAATAAATTTATCTATTTTGATACAGTATTTAGAAATTCAGAATTTTGTTGAAAATTCGTCATTTTTGGTAGAGAAATTCTCTGCAGGCACTCAGGTAGATATATTTAATGGTCCAGATAGCTCGTTTAAATGCTTTGAAGGCTTTAAAATGTCCTTTCCGAAATTGAAAAAAAAATACGATCATAAATAACAAGCAGAGAGGCTTAAATTGAAATAAGAATTCGATTATAAATCACAAGCAAAGGCCGTCTATTGCGGCGGTACGGGTGGCAAGGTGGTGGTAAAGGAGAGGCGTTGATCCGTTTGATAGACTTTGAATTTCGATTCGATTATTATTCCCAACAATGATCCAAAAATACTTGCGCATGCTTCAACTGTGCGGCGCTTATTGGCTCTACTTCGCGTACGTATTTAGAAATCAAGTATAGACGCGCGCTGTAGCCAATGAACATCACTCAAATCCAAGCAAGCGCAGATCAAGACAGCTCCGTTGGGATCATTAATTTCAAGAAAACACGTGTAACGTTCCGTTACTGTCTAACTACCCTAACTCCACGGATACCTCTGTCGCACGCGTGTAGCTATCAAAGAACGAGCAATCGTGACAATTTTTTCAATATTTTCCAACGCTGTCTAACCCACTGACGCCTCGTGTCACACGCATATAGCAATGAAATGGAGTATTGCGACAATCGAAATCGACAATATCGTTTAGAGATTTTATATTAAGGAGGATAGTCATCAATCTTTAGACACATCTATTTCCAATCCAGCTGTCTCTGAACTCTCCGAATCCGAGGAATCATCTTGTTCGACATCGTCAACAACGAACTCGAGGGAAGAAGATGAGGGTTCAAATTTCACTGGAGAATCCTTCTCTTTCTCTTCTGTATCCATCTTTCTCTAGAAAAAATATTATTTAGATATTTTCTTTCAATTATCACCGACTCCTACACAAATATATTGTATACATGATATATTTTACACAAAACTTTAAACTAAACATTTTTTCATTTGAAGTAATAAAAACTGAGCTGCAAATTAAACCACTCGAAGTAAATCAAATAATCAATCAATGAATTACAATTTTTTAAATTCTATCATGTTAAGCAATTTTAAACAAGAAACATTAAAAATGGAACGATTATATTTTACATAAAATAAACACTTCTCAATTTAAAATTTAAATAGTTTAAAAATCCTTAAAGTGCTTCTAAACGTCTACACGTTGTTTTACATTTAAAAAAATTTTTAATATTAAAAATTTTTCATCAGACCTTCTAAACATCTTTTAAAATCATTTTAATTTACGTTAACTTTTTTTTTAAATCCTGCCATATTCAAACATTCATTTTTGATAATTTTGTAAATCTTTCTAAATGTTTTTAAACATTTTTAAAGCTCTTGAAAATTGCTTGAAATTTAAAAAAAATGTAAATTATTTGTAATCTTTTGAAATCTCTTGAATTATTTTAAAGATCTATAAAATTCCTTGGACTTTTAAAACTACCGTAAAATTTGCGGAATCCTTTGAAGGTTTTTAAAGATCTTGAAAACTCCTCGGAATTTTCTAAAATTCCATAAGAAATTTTAAAACACTTAAAACTTTTTAAAGTTCTAAAACATTCCTTGGAATTTTCAAAAATACTCTATAATATTTAAAATGCTTTAGAATCCCTTAAACATTTTTTGGAAGTTTAAAAAATATGTATATAAATATAATATAGAATTAAGAGTATATATAAATAAATATGTTTAAAATTCCTTGATATTTGAAAAAATATCTTGAAAATTCCTTGAAAGTTTAAAAAATATCCTAAAATGTTCAAAATCTTTTGAAATCCCTACAAATAATTTTAGTATGTTAAAATTGTATTTGAATCTTTCTAAAGTAACCAAACAAATTTCAAAAAAATTCAAGAACAGGCTGGAAATTTTAATAGAAGAAAAAACTTCCCGGTCATTTCCTAGTTTGCAAACATTTTTCATTGTTAATGAAATTAAAACATTCCAACTCTAATGCTAAACATTTTTCCATTTGAAGTAATAAAAACTGAGCTGCAGATCATTTTAAGCAATTTTAAGCTAGAAACGTTACATTAGAAATTAAATTAGAAGCTAAATTATTTTACTTTTAAATAGTTTAAAAATCCTTAAAATTTTACTTTAAAATCTTGAAAAATGTACATGTTGTTTTAGATACTTCCAAATTTTAAAATATTTTAAACATTTTTAGAACTTCTAAACATCTCTTAAAATGATTCGAATTTTACCTAAAATCTTGTAAAAAGTCCTTCAAAATAAAAATTCCTTGAATTCTTCCAGATTAATTTTTGACGATTTTCGAAATCTGTTAAAATTAATCTTTCAAAATAAAAAATCTTTTAAAATTTATCTAAGAATCTTGAAAAAGTGATTTTTATTCTTTTGAAGTTTTTCAAAATTCTTAAAAAGCTTCAATATTTTTTCTTTTGGATCTGCAGAAATTTATATTTTTTCTAGGAATAATAGGTGTTCAATAATTATTTATACATCAAAATTCAACAAATTTACTTTAAAATTAAAATGCTCTAAATAGAGCAATTAAAATTGTAACGTTCAAAGTTTAATTTTTTTGTTTAGTTTTGAATATTTGATTTATAATTACTGAGTTTAAATAAACAGTCGATTATTATTTGTTGTAAAAACTGTAAAACAAATTAATTTCATTCATTTTAATTAGAGCGCGTACGGATACGAGAGTCAACAAAAAGTGGAAGTAAAAAATACCAGATAGCGCTAGGAGAACTTCCGGTAGTTTGAATGCACTTTCTAGTGTGCAGAAATTATTACCAATTTTTTATGAGTACAGTTTTCGATAAGAAATAATAATATGAAATCATATTTTATAAAAAAAAATACTTTATCAAGCTAGAATTTTTTATCAACAAAAATATTACATTTTTTGGATTTGTTTGGTGGATGACTTATTTCAAATTCTAAAAAACTAGCATTATTAATCAGGGGCTGTATTTGCATCTAAGAAGATATTTGAATTTTCACTAAAAACGATTTTCTGCCAAAAGACAAGAATTTTAAACCCCCCAAAAAATGTTTATGACAAAAAAAAATTATTTTTAACCAAACATTTCAATTAATAATCAATTAGGTGAACTTTAAAGCAAAAGAGACAAATTTTTAACAAAATATTTAAGCTTTTAACCGAATTTTTATTTTTTCAATTCAAAAGGATGAATTTTAAACCAAATAGTTAAATTTTGAATCAACAAGATTAGTTTTATAGCAAAGAAGACGAATTTTCAAGAAAATAAATGCACTTTTCTTGTCGAAAATTAGTAGTCGAGCAACAAGGACATCAGGCCATTCACCGGCCGATTTACCGAGCATCGATCGATAATGTAGGTTTATCATGGACAGTAAAAATGTTTACCATTGATCGCTAATTATCTAATGTTGTTAATTCAGGATGGAACAGAACCTTGCACTTAGCATGGAACTGAACCTGCGCGGTCGGTAAGTGGCTTGATGCCCTTGTTGCTCTGCTACTAAAATTCACCAATACATGTTTCAAAGTGAAGCATTTTGAATAAACATTTCGAATGTTTCGTTTTCAAATTAAAGCAAATTAAAGAGAAGAATTTTAATCAAAACAGTTGAATTTACAACCCAAAAATATACATTTTCTACCAAAGTAATTGAATTTTTAAAGCAAAAAAACGAGTTTTCAAGAAAATAAGTGAATTTTCAAATAATATTAAATAACTACAGTTACAGTAAAAATTAATTGTGAAGAAAAAAGCGAATCTTCTGCAAAATGGTTACATTTATAACTACAGAAATGAATTGTCTACCAAAAAAGAGGGATTTTCAAGAAAATAGAAAATTTTCAACGAAATAATTTAATTTCCAGCCAAACATATTCATTCTCAACAAAAAAAAAGTAAATGCCAATCAAAAAAGATCTATTTCGGACAAAAAATGTAAAAGTAACATTTTCAGTTGAAAAAAATAATTTTCAATAAAAAAAAATAATTTGTATTTAGAGAAATAAATTTTCAATCAAAAAGAAAAATTGTTTATCAAAAAAGATTAATTTGTAAGAAAATGCGTGAATTTTCAACGAAATTTTGAATTTTTAAAGAAATGTTCACGCCAATAGTTAAATCTTTAATAAAAAAAATTAATTGTTAACAACAACAACAAAATTAGCAAATACTTGATTTTTTTATTAATTAAAAAAAATTATTATTCTAATGGTTAAATGTTCAATTAGCGAAATGAAACTTTAAACAAAAAAAGAAAAGGAATTTTTAACGATGCAGTTCCACTTTCCACAAGTACATACATTTTGAACCAAAAAATGGTTTTAAGTCGCTATTTACTTTTAATAAAAAAATAATAAATAAAATTTCCAACCCTAAAAATAATTTTTAACTAAAATAATGAATCTTCAATAAAAAATAAATAAATTTTTAACCCAAAAGTTGAATTTTCATACCAAAATTGTCCATTAAAATGTTCAGCTCAAAAAATTAATTTTCAATAAAAAAAAACTACTTTTCAATTTGAAAAAATTAATTCTTAACCAAAAAGCAAACGAGTTTTTAAACAAATTGCTAAACTTTCAACCAAATAATTTAATTGAAACCAAAAATGAAAGTTGATTTTTTAGTGAAAATATGATATAAATTTTCACTAAATAAACGAATTTTACACTTAATATTTACACTTGGAAACAAAAATAGATTTTTAATCAAATAGATGAATTTTCATCCGAAAAGATAAATTTTCTACCGAAAAATATTACTTTTTAACCAAATTTTGAATTTTTAAGGGGGTTTTAAACTAAATGTTAAATTTTTAACAAAAGAAAGGAATTTTCGAACAAAAATGTAAATTTGTCCCTACCAAAATTAATATTTTATCATAAAAAACATATATATATATATAATAATTGTTAATTGAAGAAGATAAATGTTAAACTGCAAACCAGGAATAATTAAATTTTCAATAAAAAAAATTATTTTGCAACAAAAAATTTTGCACAAAAGAAAAGTTTTTTAACTAAAATGATGAATCATCGACCAAACAATGAACCGAAAATTCACCAATTGTGCTCCTTCTTGGTTTTTCAAAATTATTATTTAAGTGTGAATAATGCAAAGAAATTATAGAAAAGCGGTTATTTTTCGGCTTTAACTTTTCCTTGTCACCATGCACATAAATGTTACATTTTTCTTGCTCTTGAACTTCAAAAATAAAATTCCGATATAAAAATAAAATAATTAAACACATTTTGGGGGAAAATATGTCCGGAAAAAGTGGTAAATTAAATCTGATAGAAAATTCGAAATGATTCAAAATAGTATTTAATTCCACTTTGATAAATAAGTATTTAGAAAATACGTTGAAAATGTATTTTTAGGTTTTTTAAATGTTAAAAGTACGGTGTCAGATACTTGCCCACAAAGCGAGACGTACTTAGTTAATCTGAAAAATAACCTGCTCATTTTTAAGAATTATAAGTTAATAAAAAAATGGTCATTTTAAAATTCAATCATTTTCATCTAAAGCGTGAAAATAATAAATTCAAAATCAACTATGAACGGATATTATTATAATCAAATTATTTCAATTTCAATCTTTTATATTAAATTCTTTTTATTTTATTTAGTATACACATTATTTTATTTCTCAAATAACTGAACGAAAAACTTTCCCTCGAAGATGTGCATTCCGGTATTTTGAATTATCATACAAAATTAAAGTAATTTAATTTTAATATCGCTGGCGCAATGATCTCTATCAGAAAGAAAGACCTTCAAGAAATATCCAAGTATAAATATAATCATCAAAATGAGGTAATTAATTTCCTATTTCCATCAAGATATAAAGTCCAACCTATAAGGAATCCTGGAAACCCATTTGTGAATTTTCGGAAATAATTAAAGAAAAATGAGGGGAAATTCTATATATAGATTGCTTTCATATTTTCAAAATAGTTCTTAACGAGAAGCCACCCCGTCAACTTTTCCGTTTTCCGCACCGAAACAAATTTTCCTTATCAAATATATTATTTTATTTTTGACCAAACAAAATCATGAATTGCAAGTTGATTTTTGGATTTCTTACCATTTTGGCCACTTTAGACATTTTTGTGGCTCAAGATGTTACCAAAATGCTTCAGAATAAAACACTTGTACAGAGGCAAATTAATTGTGCTTTGGATCGCGAACCCTGCGATGCTCTTGGGAATCAAATAAAAGGTAATTATTTTTTAATAGTATGAAAAAATTCGGGTTCTTCAATATTTTATTTATTAATTTTAAATTACTTTTAAAATAAAATATATATTTACTAAATGAGCAATTCTCAATATTCGGATGATAATCAATTTTCGAAATAAATTTTTAAATGTTTACTAGATTTCTGATGATTGAAATATGTACGTAATTGTGAAATTACTAGCTTTATAAATTAAGAACATTTTTAAAAATAAAATATTAAAAACAGTAAATCAAATTATTTCTAAAGTAGTGGATCTTATATACAAAACACATGAATATTTACCAAAATCATTCTCCTTTTTTAAAAGTGTAATCGATCATTTTCGGTAAAAAATTAACTATTCTATTTTTGGTTAAAAATAAATCATTTTTGATCGAAAATTAATTTTTGTGACAGCAAATTTAAATATTCCATTTTTGAAAGAAGAATTGATCGTTTTTAATTGAATATTTTAGTATTAATTTTTGTATTGAATATTAACGATTCCATTTTCAGTTAAAATTGATAGTTTTCAATTGAAGATTCAAGTATTTAACTTTTCATTAGAAATTAATCTTTTTTTCATTTGCTTGTTAAAAATTCTTCTTTTTTGTAATTCATTTATTTTACTCAATATTTGACTATTTTTTTTTTCAATTGTTCGTTTTTAGTTTCAAATTAATTTTTGTGACTCAAAATTTCACTGTTCTATTTTAGGATGCAAATTAATAGTTTTTAATTGAAAATTAAGTTATTAAATCTTTCATTAGAAATTAATTTTTTTTGAAAATTCTTTTTTTCAAATTACTTTTTTTACTCTATATTTGACTATTCTATTTTTTATTATTTTTTTGACATTGTTCGTTTTTAGTTGAAAATTAATTTTTATAACTCAAAATTTTACTATTCTATTTTCGAATGCCAATTGATGGTTTTTAATAAAAAATTCAATTTATTAAATCTTTCATTAGAAGTTAATCTTTTTCTGTTGAAAATTCGTTTTTTGGACAATTATTTTTTTACTTAATATTTTAATGTTTCATTTTTGGTTGAATATGGATCGTTTTCGGGTGAAAAATGATAATATTTAATCGAAAATTAATTTTATTCACTGCAAAATTAAATATTCCATTTTTTGTTGAAAAATGAACTCTTCTAGTTGAAATTATATAATTGTTTTTATTACCTATTGTTATCTGTTATCTATTGTTATCTAGTATTATCTATTGTTACAAAATTCATGTATTTTGTTGAAAATTAATTTTTTTATCTAAATGTTAATCATTCTACTTTCAGTTTAAAATTGATAGTTTTTATTTAAAAATTAATTTTCGTCACTAAAAATTTAAACATTCTATTTTTCGCTGAAAATTGATAGTTTTTAATTTCTAGCATTAAGTTTTTTTCTGAATATTTAACTATTCCATTTTTGTTTGAAAATTTACGATTTTTAGTTTTAAAATCAACTATTTGTTTCAAAATTTATGTATTTTGTTGAGAATTGATATTTTTTTGGTAAAAAATTTTAATTTAATTCATTTTGGATTGAAAATTTTACTAATAAAAACCAAAAAATTTTAAAACTATTTTTCGTTGGTTAAAAATTCCACTATTTATTGAACCAATGTGCGCACGACCGAAGTAAGACCTTTATAATTTTTTTATGATGATATGCTTTGAATAATTTGTTCCATAAAAACAGATTTATATCTTTATAAATAATTCCTGTAATTTCGTCAAAAAATTCCAAGAATTGGATGAATTATGAGAAAAAACCTGTTTTTTAAAAAACAGGTTTTTCGGGTTTACTACGACAATTTTTTTCTTTTTGTAACCAAGAGTTAACGTTCTGTATTATTTTTACAATTATACATTCAATTGCTTTAAACAATTATGGTTTGAATTTTCAGAATTCAAATCTTTTGGAAATAAATATACATGGTTAAATTAATTAAATTTATTATTATTCTTTGAAATTTAGGCTTGAGTTGTTTTCAAAATCAAATTGTTTTTTAAACATAAAATTGCTAACCATTATTATAAAATAACAATTTTTTTAAATCTTACAAAATTTTTTTAAAGGATTTAAGAAATACTTGAAATAGTCTTTATTTTTTATTATTTATTTGATACGAGCCTTATTAATTGAGAAAAATATCAAAATTCGAATCAACGAATGTACACTTGAGGAACATACAAAATTAATTTAGGATTTCAGCTAATTGTTATGAAAAAATTATATTAAAAAATATTTGGATGAGGATCATAACAGCAGAAAAAATGGTTTCTTAACAAAAAGTGCTCAAGTACCTTATATAAATAATATACGTGATAAATAATTAGGAAATATTAATAATTACTATTACTATAAACATTTTAATTAATAAATAGTACGCTTTTGCATCTTTTTCGTAAATATTACTTATTATAATGGTTCCAGATAACTAAAAAGAAAAATATTCCATTCAGAAAATGTGTCATTGACTCTTAGCTGTTATTTTTATTGACAGATTATTATATGCATAATTATTTTTACAATTTTTGCATGGGCAAATATAATTTTCTTGATCAAAAACTTAAAAATATGTTTTCAAATTATTAATAATCTCTCATTTATAAATTTATGAATTGTAAAAATATATTATAAATACAGATAAAATATAAAAACAAATAAGAAATGTTCAATTTGAAATAATTTATTTTTATATTTACTAATATTAGGTAATATTAAAGGCGACATTGCATTAAAACAAGATAAATTAATCAAAAAGCCAACATTCAAATAGGGAACCTCTAATTTATAGTAGAGCCTACATTTGTGTAGTATTTCGAGAATGGGCCGAATGAATAATTTTTGTTGCATTTGGACGCATGATGCAACCTGATGCATCTATGCTCTGAGAATGCGGCCCTCATACTGCTTGTCACGCTTGACTGAGCATCGCCTGTTTTTGTAAAAAAAATTATTTTCTATAATAAAGCTGAGAAATAAGATTTTTTATTTTTAGGTCTAACAATGGAAGCTATTGCCAATAGTTGTCGACGATGCAGCCGAAAGCATGCGAAAATGTCACAACAAGTTATCGAATTTATGCAAGACAACTATCCGCAGGAATTTAGAGAAATTCTTCAGCACACAATTAACAAATTGAATCAACAAGCCTGAACCCACTGAAAATTGATTAAATAATTAATTATTACAATTGACGAATTAATTTTATATGAATTAAAAAATAATAAGAGATATAATATTGTTTTGCAAAAATAAGTGCGGGTTGTCAAACAAACCATACAATGAATCAATTTATTTTTCCATCTGACAATTTATACAAATTGAAAAAGAAATGAAGTTCTTATTTTACAGAATTATATTTTTCTCCATGGTATTAATTTCCTAGTTTATTTCCCTTTTAGAAAAATCCATAGCCCTCAGTATACACCAGGGTGGCTCAAATAGGCTTTTATTTTTTATAGGGCAACGATCCCCCCAATGTCATTCCAAATCCGAAAAAAGAAATTCCCTATTATTATGTTTTTTATTTTTCGATTTTAACATTGTCGGTTTTGACTTGAAGTTTCCCATGTAAAATGCATGGGAAAAAATAACTTTTTTGAGTTTTCAGAATAATTTTTTAGGGTTTGAAAAAAATGACGGAAAAGTATGGGGACATGTAGAGAAATATCCAACAAAGAATTTCATGTATCATATATACGGGTTTGACACCCCTAACACAATCCCACGAGTACCTGAAAACTACATTTCAAACAAAAAATGTCAATTCTTCATGAAATCGACTTTTCGAGCACTGTATTCTGGTCTTTTTTAACTTGAAATTATTAATATTATTCTAATGGGATATTTATAATCATTGGTTAATTAATTTTTAGATATTTAAACAAATGCAATTTGCTTAAATATTTTTTTTTTAAATTAATTTTTTCCCTTAAAATTATCACTGTTAGTCTAGTGGAATATTTAATAACATTGGTTCATTAATTTTTTAAACAAATGTAATTTGTTTAAATAACTTCGCTTCGATGTATTTTTAAAGAAAAATTATTACGGTTGGTCTAGTGGAATATTTATCAGTGATAATTAATAACTAATTAATAATTAATTTATCAGTAATATTTAAAGAATAATTTGTATTAAAAAATTTTTGTTTAAATTAAATTAATCAAACACTGTTGATAAATATTCCACTGAAGAAATATTTATAATTGTTAATAGAAAAATTATTTTCAAAAATGCCATTTGTTTAAAAAAATTAGAAATTAATGAACTAATGTTAATAAATATTCCGCTAGACCAATAGTAATAATTTTTAAGGAAAAAAATAAAAATTCGAAAAAAATTATTCAAACAAATCTCATTTGTTTAAATAATAAGACATTAATTAACCAATGTTAATAAATATTCTACTAGACTAAAAGTAATCATTTTTAGGGGGAAAAACAAATTTTCGAGAAAAAAAGATTATTTAAACAATTCCCATTTGTTTAAAGAATTGAAAATGAATCATGGTACCAGTAAAATCTATTTCTGGGAAAAAATGATTGATTTAAACTGAATG
>NC_046661.1:94378107-94463719 GCF_010883055.1 Belonocnema kinseyi
CACACATTCTAACCATTCTTTCCGCGGTCTACCTCTGGGCATGTTGCCATTTACTTTACCTTGATACACTTGTTTCGTTAGTCGTTCATTTGGCATTCTCTCCACATGTCCGAACCATCTTAACCGATTTCTTTCTCATGTGTCTACTAGCGTCTCGTCTGCACCACATTCTTTTAGAATTATCTCGTTACTTACTTTGTCCATTAAGGATTTCGCTGTTTAAAAATCGTGGAAGTTTTTAAAAATACTGAAGTTTTCGGTTTTGAGGATAAAATGAGATACAATATTACAATTTTCCATTTAGATTTTTTATTTCGAATAGAAATAAGGGTCAATATCTCGAAGAAATTTTGGCACACATACAACATTGAATTACGGATCAGTTGATTGCGACGGTTGAGTACGTTGCTGACACTGGGTGAAAATCCTCGGAGAGAAACGTTCGTGGTGCCTCCTTCTTCAGATTTTAGGTGAATGATTTTAAAGCCTTAGCTGAGAAAAAAAAATTATTGATATGTTGCATACAAGAACATCATAATGTGCTAGGATTGCGCATATTTAAATTATATCACATTTACTTATATTTCGACTTTTCTGCTTTGTCGGATTTTCACACATAATCTACACACTGGGTGAAACGTTTCCGGAGAAAAACTTTCGATCTACGTCCTTCCACAAATGTTTGCTTTGGACACTGAAGCTGCTAAGGGGCCGTATGCGTAGTGTGGCCGACAGCGAGAACCCCCTCCCCCTTGGGTACAGACCACAGCTTCCTATCGCTGATAAATGACAGAGCGTTGAAAAATGGTGCCGGATGATTGTAACCCAGTGTGTATATTAAGGGTTAAAATAAATTTTTCCTCAGGTAAAATATTTTTAATAGAGGTCAAGGTCATTCTTGAAGTATCTTTTAACGAGGAATTCAATGATGACCTTAAATTTGACTTTGAAGATGACCTTATATGCCAATTCCAAGTCAACTTTTTAAATACGGAAACCCCCCTTTTTGACATCGGAAATCGATAGAGCAGGAAATTTCACGTTTAAATATTTATTAAGGTCAAGGTTTTAATTTGGCCTTGAAGGTCACTCTAAGACCGTTAAAACTTAAACAAGGCACGAAAACCTCTGAGATCAGCAGCTTCTGAAAAAATTTCATATCAATGAAAAGTATTGGTTTCAATTAGGCACATTCAATCGTGGCCTTCAATTTGACCTTGACGATGCCCTAAAATTCATTTCATGGTAAACTTTAAAACAATGGAAACCCCCCTTTTTGACATTAGAAATCGATAGGGCGGAAAATTTTACGTTCAAATATGTATTAAGGTCATAGGTTCAATTTGACCTTTAAGTCACTCTAAAGTCATTAAAACTTGAAAAAGGTCCGATCATATCTGAGATCAGCAGCTTTTGAAAAAATTGCATATCAATGGAAGTTATATATTTTTATTAAGGCACATTCAACCGTAACTTTTAATTTGACCTTGAAGGTCACCTTAAAAGTAATTTCAAGGTCAACTTAAAAAAATGAAAACCCCCTTTTTAACGTCGGAAATCGATTGAGCGGGAAATTTGACGTTCAAATATGTATTGAGATCATAGGTTGATTGCTTATCATGAGTCTTCGTGCCCCTCATGCTTCGGGGCGCTAGGTTATTGTGAGTGCCCTTGCCTTTCAAGTTTTGGGTTGCGCGATTATCTCAAAAAGAAGGCTTTCCATTTTTTAAAAAGTTGCCCTTAAAGTGACCTTTAAGGTCATCGTCAAAGTCAAATTAAAGGTCACGATTGAATGTGCCTTAATCAAACAAATGACTTCCATTAATATGCATTTTTTCATAGCTACTGACCTCAACGGTGTTTGGACCTTCCTTAAGAGTTAATAACCTTAGAGAGATCTTTAATGTCAAATTAAACATACGGCCTTAATACATATTTGAACGTGACATTTCCCGCTCTCTCGATTTCAGATGACAAAAATAAGGGTTTTTATAAAAAAAAAGAAGTTGACCTCAAAACGAGCTTCGAAGTCAACGTTAAGGTCAAATTAAAGGTCACAATTGAATTCTTCGTTAAAAGTTACTTTAAGAATGACCTTGAACTCAATGAAAAATATTCTACCTGAGGAAATATTCAGGGAGCCCAGAAATTTTTTGACACCCTGTTTATAAACAAACAAGGTCAACTTAACGATTACAAAATTAAAAATTTTTTAATTTAAATCTCACTTTCAAAAATTAAACAATGTCAAATTGTAGTTTTAGTAATAAGATTTTTAACTGACAATTAAAAAATGTTGTAAACTTGATACAATTTAACGCCATTATAAAAAATACATGAAAAAATTAAGCAAGATCAGATTATAGATTAAAAGGTTGAAAATAATAAATATATAACAGTGATTTTGAAATTTTTGAGATTTTTATAATTTAGTATTAAAATATGTATACTTTGAGATTGAAATTTTGTTATTTAATTATTTAAAATCCTTAGAATCTCCAAATACCAAATAAAAATTTAAAGCTTGAAACTGGAAAGTTTTCAAATTGCCCAATTTTAATCTGATTTTCAAAAATTAAACATTTTTAAATTGTAGCTTTATAACTTAAATCGTAAATTTTAAATTAAACAATCAGAATTAATTATGTAAATTTGATTTTAAACCCATTATAAAGAATTTATAAAAAATAAAACAAGATCAAATTGTAGATTACAAAATTCAAAGTGTTGAAATATTCCACTATAATTGTAAAATTGTTTAGATTTCTAAAATTTGAAATTAAAATCTCTAAACATCAAATAAAAAATGTCTAGCTTGAAACTGGAAAGTTTTTAAATTATTCAATTTAAATCTGACTTTCAAAAATTAAACATTTTTAAATTGTAGCTTTATTAATTAATTTTTTATTTAAAAATAAAACACTTTAAAATTATATAATATTTTAAACCTTAATTCAATTAATACACTACAAAAATGTATACAGTAGATAACTAGAAATACAGACTTCTCACTCTTCTCCCCTTTTTTAAGGAATTCCTTTTTTCCTCCGTTTCAAGAAACTTTTTTGTTGAAAATTCATCGTTTTGGATATGAATTCTACTATTTGGATAAAAATGCGTTTTTTTAAAGTTGAATTCAACTGGTGCAAAATTGTTTTTGTTGAATTTAATTTTTAAAACCTAAAAGGCGATTTCATTTTTGGTTCAGGAAATATTTTTTTAGTTGAAAATTAATCCTTTATAGCAAAAATATCATCTTGGTTTAAAATTAAATTTTTTGTGGAAAACGATAACTTTTTGGTTCGAAAATTCGACTGTCTGGTAGAAAATTTATCCTTTTTGTTTAAAATTGGTTTTTTTTTGTTAGATAATTAAATTTGTTTGTTAAAATTCATCTTTTTGTGTAAGTAATCATCTATTTCGTTAAAAATTTGTCTTTTCTGGTAGAATCCAACTTGTTTAAAATTTTTTTGTTTTTTTTTTTAAATTAATTTTTAACTGCAAATTTCACTTTCCATTTTCAGTTCAAGAAATCTCTTTTTTAGTTGAAAGTTCTACTATTTTCTTGAAAAGTCGTCTTTTGTTAGAAAATTAATCGCCTTAGTTGAAAATTTAACTATATAGGGGAAAATTAATGTAAAGTAATTTTCTATACTTAGAATTTAACTATTCCATTGTTGGTTGAAAATTCAACTGCCTGCTTGAAATTTGAACAAATTTGCTACAAATTTATCTTTTTTTGGTTGGAGATATTTTTGGATCGAAAATTCAACAGTTTAGTTGAAAATTAACTTTCTTGTTTTAAAATTCACGTTCTTGGATGAAAATTGAAATATTTGGTTGAAATCTTTTTGGCCTAAAAATGGTACTGTTCTATAGATAATTTGCCTTTTCCTCTTAAAAATTCAACAAATTTGTTAAAAATTCAAATATTTGGTTGAAAATGAAATTATTGTTATAAAAATTTACCTATTTTGAAGAAAATTTTAATATTTTTAAGAAAATAATACTTTTTTGTTAACAAATTATATTTTTGGCTTGAACATTCAACTATATTGTAATGAATTTGCCTTTTTCTGTTAAAAATTCAAGAAATTAGTTGAAAATTGAACTGTTTTATAAAAAATTACATCTGTTTGGTTCGAAAATTCCATAATTGAGTTAAAAATTCACATTTTTCTTTGAAAATGTTTATATTTGGTAAAAAAATGTAATTATTTTTATACAAATTTAATTTTTTGGAAGAAAATTTTTAATATTTTTCAGAAAATACATTTTTTAAAAAGAAAAATGACATTTTTGGCTTAAAAATTCATCTTTCTATTAGAATTATTCTAATATTCCTTTTTAAAAGGAAATTAATCTTTCGTGCCAGAAAAGTCTTTAAAAGAATTCCTCTCTTTGTAATGAAATTTAACTATTTTTTTAAAGGTTCTATCCTATTTTTGTTAAAAATCGCCCTCTTTTCCGTGTGTTTGAGTTTTTTATAGCGGAGTGGGGGATTTTTTTTTATTTCTAAAGACATAGGACTTTTGATTATATCTGAT
Organism: Belonocnema kinseyi; assembly: GCF_010883055.1. Lineage (NCBI taxonomy): Eukaryota > Metazoa > Arthropoda > Insecta > Hymenoptera > Cynipidae > Belonocnema > Belonocnema kinseyi. The sequence goes on from NC_046661.1 coordinate 94,382,655, forward strand.
ATAATTATGAAAGCACATTACTTAAATTTAAAGTGGGTAAACTTGAGACCGGTAATCGCTTCTTCTGGTCCCCAAAACGCTTTCTCTTTCGCCATACATAATTCCATTATACTTATAAAAACATGTTTTTACCCATATTTGTGATTCCGAGGATAAAGCTGAGTAAATATTTCTCTTCTCTCGTCAATTCATAATTGAGAGACTCAGGTAAGATAATCTCTGAAATCTCGGAAAATTACCTTCTAAAATTCGTCAACACGAGTCAATGGTTTTCGAAAACGGCCTATCTAATATTTAATTTATGCAAACTGCGTCTGAATTTGTATAATCTATTCTATATTTTTTTACCTTGATAAAAAAAAACTAGTCAGATGTGTTAAAAACATTTACAGGTTAAAATCAATAATAATAATAATAATAATAATCTTTGGAATCATTCATTCAGTTTGACCCTGACCAAGTCCTCATTTTCTATTATCATTAATATTCAAAGACCAGCATTTCAATCTTGTAAAATTTTCGATCGAATATTTTACAAATGGATTAAAAAAATTTGAAATCAAAAGTTCTTTTTTTTATTTATTTTTTAGAACCAAAATTTTTCACCACATGGTCGAATTATCCAACAAAAATCATTATAATTCAAACAAAAACAGTTGAATTTTCAACCCAATTGTTTGGTTTTAAAAAAAAAATTATTTTTCAAGCAAGAAAGATTCACTCTTTGCAATAAAAGATGAATTTTCAACGCAAAAGGACGAATTTTCAATAAACACACTAGTTTTCATCCCAAAAAATTTGACCCGATTCCGTAACATTTTTAATTTATGAACCTTCAGCACCATCAAATTTGTATATAAATATTTCTAAATAAATAATTTTACTTCATCATAGAATTTATTTCTAAATGTTTTTGAGCATTATTGATAAAACAGAAAATTCAAATTGTAACTGATTGTTTATTAATGGAAAAATTAAAATCTTTTTAATAATTATGAAAATTTGAGGAATATTTCAAAGCAAAGCTTTAAAACTTCAAAAAAAATTCGAAAATATTCAAGAGAATAAACAAATTTTCTTAAAATTCCTGGGAAAATTTAGAAGATTATAAAGCAATTTTTTACATTTTAAATGATTTAAAAAAATGTATAGATGAATTCGAGTTAGTTAAAAATATTTTTAGAAATTTAAAGCGTTTTAAATAGATTAGAAAGAATTAAAAACTTTGAAACATTTTCGAAAATTGATGAAATATTGATTGAGTTCTTCCAAACTTCTAAAATTTAATTTTTAATTAATTTTTTGAATTAGTTTAAAAAAAATTTTTGAATTAATTTTCTACACAAAAAGATGAATCATCAACCAAATGTTAGGATCTAAAAATTTAAACATTTTAAACATTTCATTAGTTGACTTTTATACCAGTAAAAAAAAATTCTCGAGAAAGAGGTTAATTTTTAACCAAATTGTTAAATTTTGAAGTCAAGTATGTTTTTACATGAAGAAAGTTATTTCTCTATTAAATACTTAACTTTTCAAAAAAATTAATTTAATAATTTTAATTTAATTGATTAATTTTGTATCAAAATAATTGATTTCTTTACCAAATCATAGAGTTTTTAACCTACCAAGATGAATTTTCAGCACATGGTCGAGTTTCAACTAGAATCAGTTGAATTGTCAACCCAATTATTTAATGTTCAACAAAACATTTATTTTCAACCAAGAAAGATTAATTTTTTGCAATAAAAGATGAATTTTTAACAAAAAAAATGACAAAAACTAATGAACCTTAAAAAATTGATTTTATTTTTATCCAAATAGCTGAATTTTCCCCCTAAAACATGTAGTTTTAACAAAGAACATTAATTTTCTACCAAAAGACGAATCTTAAAAAAAAAGAATTTTCAACCCGAAAAATCGAATTTTTAACAAAAACGTTAGTTTTTAACCAAAAAAGATCACTTTTGTATAATAAAATATGAACATTCAATCTCAAAGGACGAATTTTCCACAAAACAGTTGAATTTTAAACGAAAAGAAAAAATGAAATTAACAGAATAGTTGCATTTTCAAAAAAAAAAAAAAAAAATACTCGAATTTTTAACCGCAAAGCTGAATTTTTAATCTACAAACATGAATTCGAAAAGGAAGAAAACTTTTCAACTAAATAGCTGAATTTTCAGCGGAAAAAGATACATTTTTAATTAAAAGTTGAATTTTTAATTTTTTTGCTAAAGAATAAATTAAAAAATAATAATTTTCATCCATTTAAGAACAACAAAAAAGCCGAATTTTTAATTAAATCTTTCCATTATAAACCAAAAAGATGAATTTTCTACACACAAAAAACGCATTTTTTCCAAAATAAATGAATTTTCTACTGAATAATTGAATTTTCAACTAATAATGAACGAATTTTCCACTAAAGATGAAATAGTCAAATTTGTCGATAAAAAATTAATTTTTAATCTGGGAAGAACGAATTTTCAACAACAGAATTTAATTTCTGACCAAAAAGATTTTCTACGAAAAGAGATGAATTTTCAACCCGAAAAAAACTTTTCAACGAAAAAAAATTGATTTTCAAACAAAACGTTGAACTCATAAGCAAAAAATACGAATTTTCAACAAACTAGTTGAATTTTCATCAAAAAAGTTAGTTTACAACCAACAAAGATGAAATTTTAACCAAAAAAGGTAATTTTTTTGGCGCAAAGGATGAATTTTTAATCCAAAAGTACGAATGTTCAACAAAACCTTTCAATTTCTGACTAAGAAACATGAATTTATCAAAATACTTGAATTTTCCATAAAATAATTGAATTTTCAAGAAAAAAAGTTAATCATTTTTAACTAAGAATGATGAATTTTTAATCAAAATAGATTACTTTTTTTCTAAAACAAAAAAATAATTTTCAATGCAAAAGGAGAAATTTTCTATTCAAAAAGACGAATGTTCAATAAAACGGTTGAATTATCGACCAAGAGATGACTAACAAAACAGTTAAATTTTTTTAAATTAAATTTTTTCTGAAAAAAGATCTCCTTCGCTTCGCTGGGAATCGAACAACAGAATTTCCGATTGCCGGTCGGGTGCATTTCCCTTAAGCTAATAGAGAGATTGAAAGATGAATCCTCTTTCAGAAATGCGTGCATTATTTTGTCAGGTGTTACGTGTTAAATTTTTTTTCAAGGAATCCGTATTTCTGAAAAAGGATTCTGCTTTCGATGTCTTTAGTAGCTTAAGGGAAATGCACTCGACCGGCAATCGAAAGTTTTGTGGTTCGATTCCCAGCGGAGCGAAGGAGAAGATTTTTTTCAGAAAAAAATTATTACAAAATCTTTTTATTCATTGCTCCATCTAGTCTGAAAAGACATTGAGAATTTCTGTTATTATCTGATGATAATATAGATTCCTTGAAAAAACATTACTTTTTTGCAATATAGAATGAATATCCAATCGAGAAAAACGAATTTGTTAACAAAATAGTTGCATTTTTTTCCGCCGACTAACATGAATTCTGAATTAATAGTTTTGTACTAATTAGTTGAATTTTAGAATGATAAGGATACATTTTTAATCAAAAATAGAATAGTTAAATTTCCTGTTAAAAAAATTACTTCTCATCTAAAAAAACAAAACCAGTTAAATTTAACGAAAATACGAATTTTAAACTAAATTGTTAAATCTTCAACCAAATAAATGAATTTCCAACACAGGAGAATTATTTGACTAATCAAGAAAGATGATTTTTCAATAAATGAGTTTAATTTTCAACTAAAAAGGTTCTTTTTTAGATTATAGTTAAATTTTCATCGAAACAAATTAATTAAAAAAGAAGTCGAATTATGGACTAATTGAATTCATCGAAAAAGCGGAATATTTTAGAAAAAAGATCAGCAATCTGAACGACATGGGTTCGGATCACAGCATTTTTATCACGATTTAGAAATAAAAATGAATATTAAAAAAATATTTATTTTTGACCAGTAAACATCGAACAATTAGCATCAAATATTTAATGCATTTTATCTTATCAAAACCATAACATCATAAAATAGAAAACATTCGAGTGTTTGAGAAATTAATTTTACAAGTATAAAGAATTTATTAGGAAAAAAATTTATTTAGGAAAAAACAATTACCATCAAATTATGTAAGAAAACAGTTGATTTTTAATCCAGAAAAGATTAATTTTACACAATAAGGTCTTTTTAATTCAAGAAAGGTGAATTTTCAGCTAAAAAAGATCAGTTTCAACCCGAATGTGAAATACTTAGATTTTCAGTTACAAAAATTAGTTAGATAATTCAATTGTTAACCAATTGAATTCAACGAAAAAATTAACAAATAAAAATGAAATAAATAAGTTTTCAACACAGAAGATTAATTTCATTAGTTTTCTGCCAACCAATCAAATTTTAAATCAGAAAAGATGAATTTGCAACCAGAAAGTCAAATTTCAATCAAGAAATATAAAATTGTAAACAAATAAGTTCAATTTTCAACTGTAAACGTTTAGTTTGAAACCAAAAATGGAATAGTTAAATTTTCATTTAGAAAAATTAGTTGAAAAAATCTATTAATTTAACAGTTGAATTCAATGAAAAAGAAGAATTTCTAATTAAATAGTTGAACCCTTAATCAAATAGATAAATCTTGAACAAAATGCATAAATTGTCTATTATACCAAATACTTGAATTTCAACTTTTATCATTTAGATTTCCAATCAAAAAGTAATATTTACATTTTAAAATAAATAACTTAATTTTTAACAACAAAATCAAATAATTTGTTTAACAAAATTGATCAATTTTCTAGAAAATTGTCAAATTTATGTGCTCTATTCTATAAATTTTTTCTTAATGAAAAAAACCAGTCAGATGTTCATTAATTTTTCGGGTCCAAAACTTCACTTATTCATGTAAATCTTTTCAAGCTCTTTTTAATTAAAATCAACAATTATGTGACTAGACTGAACATTTTTAAAATAATTTATTTTAACTTTTTTAATTCAGACACTGCAGTAGAATATTTTGCAGCTTATAATTAATAATGATAATATTCAAATTAGAAGGCTCGTATTTCAATCTTGTAAAATTTTTAATACAGAATCTTTATTAAACTGAAAAAATGGGTTCAGATTAAATTTTCGAATTATTTATTTGGACCAAAAAAGATGACTTTTCTAACATAAAATATGTATTTTCAACAAATAAATTAATTTATAAACAAATAGTTCAATTTTCAACCAAAAAAAGATAAATTTTATTATTGATGTAGGTTTTTTTGACCAGGGAAATGAATTAATAGTTTAAGATGTTAATTTTGTTTGGCTACTTGGTCCTAATCACTATTAATATAATATTGATTAGGACCAAGTAGACAAACAAAATTAACTTCTTAAACTATTAAAAAAAGATTAAGCTTTCACAAAAAATGAAGAATTTAAATTTTTAATGAAAAAAATTAATTAAACAATTTTTTCAACAAAACAGTAAAATTTTCCACCAATAAAGAAAAACAATTTCATCAAAAAATTTTTTTTTACAAAACAGTTGTATTTACAACCGAAGAATATTGATATTTTAAACAAAACGCCGAATTTTGAACACAGAAGATTAATATTCTCCCAAAAAAGACAAAAAAGGATCAGTCTTTAACAATTGAGTTTTTAAACCGAGAATATTAACTTTCAACAAAAAAGTTTATTTTCAAACAAGTAGTAGAATTTTCTATGAAAATAATAGAATTTTACACAAAAAAGAAGAATTTTCGACAAAATAGTTGAGAATTAAAGCCAAACGGACGATTTTTCTACAAAAAAGTTGAATTTACAACCCATAAATTATAATTTTCAACCAAAAATTTAATTTTAAATAAATAAGGACGAATTTGTAGCAAATTGGTTCAATTTTCAATCAGAAAGATGAGTTTGTAACTAAAATGATTAATCATCAACTAAAAAAAATAATTTTGAAGAAAGTATTGTAACTTTCAATCCAGGAATGTAATTTTGAACTGGAAACGACGAATTTTTAACAACAAAAATGTAATTGTTCATAGTTCAACTAAAAAGATTTTAGTTTTTAATTTAAAACAGTTGAATTTAACCAAAAAAAAAAGAATTTTCAACAAAATACTCGAATACTCTACTAAAACCAATTGAACATTATTTTCTACCAGAACAGACGCATTTTTAACAAAATATACGATAAAAAAGTCTAATTTTCAACAACGAAAAAAACTAATTTTCAACAAAATGGATGTATTTTCTACCACATAACGTAACTTTGAACTTATAAAGAAAAAATTTTTAACCAAAAATGTAATAACTACATTCTCAGATACAAAAAATTGATTGTTAATCAAAGAGAAAAACGCATTTCCAACAAAATTGTTAAATTTTTAAAAAAGATTTTAATTTTTAACAAAACAATTTAAATTTCTTCGAAATTGGATACATTTTTAATAAAATAATTTAATTTTCAACCAAATAGTAGCATTTTTGGCCAACCGAGATAAATTTTGAACCAGAACTATATTCGTAGACTTTTTAACCAAAAAAAGTAACTTTTAATCAAAAGGAGTTGGATTTTCTTAATGGGTTCTATTACTTTAGTCCGCATTTAGGCAAAAAAAAAAACAAGAAAATGGTGACATTTTTTCAAACCTTCTGGAAGTTAAAAAAATATAGATCGAATCTTTTTGAATAATTTTGTATCTTTACGTTAGAAAAAGACAGAGGAAATGTATCCCATTCTATTCATTTGTCAATCGAAATTCCCATCTATCTTTTTCAATTCACGTCCATCCTTTTGTCTCCCCTCTTCTCTATCTCATTCTATCTTTGATTTAGCCACTTTAATCTTTTTCAATATCCTGTCATAGATAATCTTTGAATTGTGTCAGTGTTCTCAGATGAAATGAAATTTCTAGTAAATTCATTTAAAAGTATTTCATACTAGTCTGAAATAGTATTAATTCATTAGTCATTGTTTAATCGACGGTAATATACAATTACACTTACATTTCGTATTCAAAAATAGAAAGGGGAAAAGGAGATTAAAAAAGATCGAGATGAATTTAGATTGACAAAGAGATAGAAAAAGATTAACGAGGATAGACAGAGGATGGGATAAGATAGAGAAGAAGGTATTTAAAAAGATAAACGTGAATTTAGATTATCAAAGACATAGAAAAATATAGGCGTTGATAGATGTAGAATACGATGAGATAGAAAAGAAGACATTGAAAAAGATATGATAAGATAGTGAAAAGGGGATTGAAGAAGACAAAAATTAATTGACAAAAAAGAGAAATATTGACGAGGACAGACGTAGGATATGATGGGATAGATAAGAAAAGATTTAAAAGAGAGACGGGAATTTACTTTGACAAAGAGACAGTTAATTATTGATAGAAAGTGGTGGGCCACGTGGATATATTAAGAATATGATGAGATAAAAAAGGTGGTATTCAAACGAGAGACGGAAATTTAGATTAACAGAGATAGAAAAATATTGACTAGGATATATGAACGAAAGAATGAGATAGAAAAGACGTGATTGAAAAAGATAGATGTGAGTTTAGATTAATAGAGAGATAGAAAAAGATTGATGATGATAGACAAAGGATAGAATGAGATAGAAAAGAAGGATTGAAGAAGATGTACGCAGATTTAAATTAACAAAGATATAGCAAAAGATAGGTGTTAATAGATGTAGGATACGATAAGAAAGAAAAGAAGAAAAGATAAAAAAGATAGAGGAGGATTTAGATTGACTGAGAGATAGTAAAAGATTGGATAGGATAGCTGAAGGATAGGATAAGATTAAGAAGAAATGATTAAAAAAGATATACGTGTGAGTATATAAAGGATAGCATGAGATAGAAAAGGGAGAATTGAAAAATATAGACGGGAGTTTTGATTGAAAAACAAATAGAAACAATAGACGTGGATAGATAAATGATAGGATGAGAAAGAAAAGACAATCTTGAAAAAATAGACGGGAATTTAGATTAACAGAGATAGAAAATTAATGACGTCGATAGATACAGATTAGAATGAGATAGAAATGACAGGAATGAAAAAAAGATAGACATGAATTTAGACTGGTAGAGTGATAGAAAAAGATAGACGTTAATAGACGCAGGATATGATGAGATAAAGGAGAGGAGATTGAAAAAGATAGTCAGGAATTGAGATTGACAGAGAGATAGAAAAGGATTAGTGTTGATAGATGAGATATAGGATAAGATACAAAAGACGGCAGTGAAAAGAGAGATGGGAATTTAGATTAGCAGCCCGGTAACAAGCGTTGAATTCAGAAAAAATAAGAATTTGTATTCCTATGAATACGCGATTTTTCATCCGTCTCAAAATCCCCCAACGGGAACAGAAAAAGTGCAAATCCTATTCCTCTCAATCGAAAAGGATTAATGTGGATAGATGAAAGATAGGATGAGATAGAAAGACAACAGTGAAAAGAGGTACGGAAATTTAGATTAGCAGAGATAGAAAAAGATTGACGTGGATGGATAAGGAATAGAATGAGATAGAATAGACAGGATTGAAAAATACAGACGTGAATTTAGACTGATAGTGTGATAGAAAAAGATAGACGTTAATAGACGCAGGATTTGATGAGATAAAGAAGCGGAGATTGAAAAAGATAGTCAGGAATTGAGATTGACAGAGAGATAGAAAAGGATTAGTGTTGATAGATGAGATATAGGATAAGATACAAAAGACGGCAGTGAAAAGAGATACGGGAATTTAGATTAACAGCCCGATAACAAGCGTGGCATTCAGAAAAATTAAGAATTTGTATTCCTATGAATAAGCGATTTTTCACCCGTCTAAAAATCCCCCAACGGGAACAGAAAAAGTGCAAGTCCTATTCCTCTCAATCGACTTAGTAAAATTAAACGAAAGCATTTATTTAACCTATTTTTCATTATCAAATCTTTTTATAACTTATAAATTCAAAAAATATTCAAATTTATATTTATTTATATTTTAATAATTTATTTAAACGTCTTAAAAAATGCAACAAAGAAATCTATGCAAATGCGTGAATTTAAATAATTTTAACTCTAAAGAGGAGGCAGAGTTGAATCGGTGAAAATTAAAATTTCAGAATTTATATTCCGTTCTCTTTGGAAGAATAGAAAACTGTGTAGCGGTCGCTATGGAAATGGAAGTGGATAAGTTTAACAGGTATCTTATTCTTATTGGGGCATTTTAGACAGATGGAAAAATCGCGCATTCAAAATAATAGAATAATCTTCACTTTTGCGCTGAAATCTGAAAATATTAATTTTTCTCTATGCTACGCTTATTAACGGGAGAGATAGAAAAGGAATCACGTGGATAGATAAAGAATAGAATGAGATAGAATTGACGGGATTGAAAAATATTGATAAAAAAACAGACGCTAATATAAGCAGGGTGGATGAGATAAATAAGGGGAGATAGAAAAATATAGGCGGCAATATAGATTGACCGAGAGATAGAAAAAGATTGACGAGGATAGACAAATTATAGGATAAGATAAAGAAGACGGGATTGAAAAATATAGACGTGAATTTAGAATGAAAGAGAGATAAACAAAAGACAGACGCTAATATAACCAGGGTGGATGAGATAAATAAGGGGAGATAGAAAAATATAGGCGGAAATATAGATTGACCGAGAGATAAAAAAAAGATTGACAAGGATAGACAAATTATAGGATAAGATAAAGAAGACGGGATTGAAAAAGATAGACACGAATTTAAATTAACAAAGAGAATGACAAAGAGGGATGATGACAGACGTTCGATAGGAAATAGGATACGATAAAGAAGAGGTGATTGGAAAAGATGGACAGGAATTTAGATTAACAGAGAGAAAGAAAAAGATTAATGTGGATAGATGAAGGGTAGGATGCGATATAAAAGACGCTATTGAAAAGAGAGACCGTCCATAAACTACGGTTATAAACGATAGAATGAGATAGAAAGGAAGGCCTTGATAAAGATTCACATAATTCACATAATTATATATTTCTGAAATCAGCCCGCACTAATATTCAACGAAATAGTTCTTCTTTTCTCATAGATTGCCTTTAATTGCATTTAAAGCATTCTTCAAAACATAACCTAAAAAAATGTTACCGGACATAACCTCACAAAAAAAGATGCGAAGCATTAATACCGATAAGAACAGGCATTTCTTCGAATCATCACATTCCGGATTCGACGTAATTCCGACCTGCCGAAACACTCATAAATCTCGAAAGTTCCATAAACTCCCTATTAACTTTAAGGGCATATGACACTTAGAAAATTGTCGATTTTACCAGTTTTAGGTTCCCCCGGCTTTTTTTCTAGAATAATAAATATTTTGTCTTAAAAAATTTGGGAAATGACAGCGAACATGCTGACGGACGTCCCCACACACTTATTTTGGTGTTTTTTTAAATCAAAAAATTTTTGATATTGCTAACAGCGTGCGTGTATATTTTGAGGTTATGTGTGTTACAATATTTCTGGCCGAAAACTTTGGGCTTACAAATAAACATAGAAACTAATCTGCCGGAACTAATCTTGTTTGCAGACAATCAAAAAAGTTTATTTCATAAATAATTTCTAGATTATCGGAAAGGCAGAGATAAAATACGACGTGACCTCAAAAATAATGCATATGCATAAAATTTTTCTTTAGCACAATAAATTTTTTTGTTATTATATTCCTCAAAAAAGAGTCCGGGGAAACTGTAAGTATCACATGCCCTTAAATTCTTTTTTCATTGACTGGGAATACGATTAGATAGAGAAGAGAGAATTGAAAAGGTAGACGTGAATTTTGATTGACAGTCAGATAGAATGGGATAAATTATCTATCTTTTTCTATAATAAGGATACAAAATTATTCGAAAAGATCTATTTTTTTCAGCAGAGCGAGATTTTTAAAGAATAGCGGTTCGAATGTGCCAAAAGTCGACATGTGGATGGTGACAAATTTTTTTGCCAATGGAGCCACTGCATACCATTATTCTGATTGGCTCAGCGTACTGCAGGATGTGACTGTTCAAGGTCACAGAGTTTGAATGGGGGTTACAATACTTTTTTAAAAATATTAATTTTTTTTTTTTACTGAACTTAAATATTATATTTTTGTGAATTAATTAAAAACTTACTGGAAATAGCGCAACGTAATATGTAGACGCTGGTTAAAAATTAAAATTGATTTTTCTTATTTATTACTTCGGACCTTCGTCGTTCTTATGAAACTCATAACAAACCTAAAAGCGTTAATTGCCTATACAAAGAATTTGAAATTTTATTTTTTTTTTCAAGATTGTAAGCAAACATTATACTTGGCAAGCACAAATTGTTTGACGTTCTTGCAAGTCGATGGCCGCTTCATTCCTCCCAAGGGTACTTAATATGCGAAGCTGGTTCATGGTCGCTGAAAAACAAGTAGTACTACCATCTTTCTTTTCCATTCTTAATACAAGTCCCTGTATGCTTAAAAAATGCGCAACTTTGAAACATGCCTATCAATTTATGCAAAATATTTCTCAGACTTTTAAGTAATCAATTCAAAGTATTATAGCAAAAGGGATTATACTACTTGTTTTTAAATTAGAATATAGATGTATGCAAATCCGAACCTTTAAAAATTTCTGAAAAGAACTTTTGTCAAACAAGAACTATTCTCTGTTTTGTCAAAAAAGGGGCTTTGCAAAAGTTTTTTTTTAAAATTTGAATTATTATTCAGACGGACTCTGTTTGGCGTCTCAAAAAAGGAGAAAAGCTTTACTACTTTTTATTAAGATTTATTAACAGGATGACCGTTTTATTTTTAAAAATCCTTTCATTTACTACTTGTTTCATGGATCGAAAACAATTTTCGAGGATTATGACATTAAAAAATCTGAACTTTTGAAGCTAAACATTTTTTAATTTGAATGAATAAAATCTCAATTGCGCATTAAAGTAGTCGAATTAGAACAGTGCAAATATTCAGATTTCCTTAAAAAAGTATAGTTCCATGTTATCATTTTCAATGCTCTAAATTAATGAATGATTAAATAAATTTGTAAATTGTCAAAATTATTTAATTTTAAGCAAAAAACTTAAAAAATTTAAATATTTTAAAACAATGTTTTGAACACTTTTTTAAGTATTAAGTTATTTCAAATCAATAATTGTTCAAGTTTTATTTATATACAAAGTTTGTTTTTGTTCTGAAATATTCTTATAGAAATATTTTTTCAGAATAAAAATAGTTTTCTCAGGAATGTCAACAAAATTTTGTTATTATTTTTAAACCTTTGAAAATCCCCTAAAAAAATTCAACATTTTATTTCGAAACTTTCCAAAATTTAAATTTTGTTTAAAATCTTTTGAAATATTTTCAACTTTTTAAATTTTTGTTCAAACTTTTAAATATAATTTGACATTATTTAAATTTTTCCCTAAATATTTTTAAAATTCTACAAAATTAAACAAAAACAGATTTGAAATCTTCCAGATTTTCTTTTTACAATTTGGGCAATATTTGGAATTTTTTGAAATTTTATATTAAAATTAATTTCTCAAAATAAAAAATCATTTCAAGTTTTCTTAGAAATCTTAGGAAACTTTTTTTTTATTCCTTTGAAATCTTTTCACAATTCTTACAAAGCTTCTGAACTTTTTTGTCCCAAATCTGCAAAAATCTATATTATGTTTCAAATTATTACAAAGAGTTTAAACCATTTTCACTTTTCTTCAAAATTACTAAATATCTCTTCAACTTAATTAAATTTTCTCTAAGTTAATATTATTAATTATATAACAACTAAATTATTAAATTAATATTAATTTATAATAATTTCACTTACAAATGATAAGCTTTTTAAATAGAACAATTAAAATGATACCGTTCTTTTACAATTTTTAAAAATTCCCGATCAAAAAGTTAAGCCACTGCCATTTTCCGGGTTTTCCAAGTTTAAAAGATTCCCGGTCATTTCCCGATTTCCCAGTCCAGCGGCCACTCTGATAAGGCTATATTAAATATCAGAATTTTAATCTCAGATTGAACCCTGTCATTCTTATTTTCAAATTAAATGACAATTTAAAAACAGAGCCATTTGAAAATGAATAATTTTTAAACAAAGGTTTTCGGAATTAACAATTTTATGTAGCAATTCAATATTTAGAGGTCAGAAATGGAAAAATTGTAGTTCCGAAATTGAAAAAATTTTAATTAAAAATCTTCAAAATTAAAAAATTTCAAATTGTACGTTTGACATTGAAAAATTACAAATTTAGAACTTTGAAAACGGTTTTATAATTTTTTAATTGTTATTCAGGTGGACGCTTTCGTGAGTATCAAAAAAGTAGGCATGATATAATATTTTTTAAATCTTTTTCGATCTTCAAAATTTAAATGAAAATAAGCCATACTAAATTAAAAAAATTTAATCGCAGATTAAACCCTACATTTTTATTTAAACATTACAAGAAAATTTTAGAATAGAGGCATTAAACAATAGATAATTTACGAATAAAGGTTTTAGGAATAACCCATTTTGCAAAGCTTTTTAATAGCAAGTTTAAATAAAATGAGTAATTTCTTATAATTTCTTTTTTATTTAGTAGTGTTTCATTTTTTATTTACAATAGAACAATACAATATTAGGACTTTAGAAATGAAAATTTTAAAAATATTTTACATTGCATGATTCAAAATGAAATTCAGCAAATAAAATGCGAATTAGCAATATTAACTTTAAAAAGCACATTCCTACAAATTAAAAAAAATATTTTTTTTTTTAATTTAAAGCGTTCCCAATGGAATAAATTTAAATCAGAAACTGTTTTTATTGAACAATTTTAACTAAGGTATAGAAGTTGAACAATCTCAAAATTTAGCTTTCGAAATTAAATAATTTCAAATCGTAATTTAAAGCCTGTGAAATTTAAATTTTGGATGCACCCAAATCAAACAGTAGAGCATTTTTAAACCTGAAAAGTTTAAACAAAATTTTGATAAAACTTTGGAAACACTATTTCCATCTAAATTAGTATCTGACAAAAGATAATTCTTTATTATCTCAAACTTTTTTTTTTATTCCAGTTTTTACAAAAACTAAAATCTCAAAAAATAAATGAAAGTAATTACATAACATAAAAAATAATTATAAATTGTAAAATTCGATAACATTTTTTTAACTCAATCAAGTGAACAAATATAAGTTAAGGTAGTTGGGCCAAAAAACAGGTCATGTCTTATGAATGAAAAATCATTTTTTCGTACGAAATAAGTATTAAACATACGGGAAATAATTATTTTAACAATAGTTTTTGTAACTACATTTTTTTTCGTTTCGGACCAATTTTTAAAAATGATTGGATTTAATCAATCATGGCTTATTTTTTCAGGGAAAAATTCCTTACTTTGTTGTTTTCAATTTTTTAAATAAATAAATAATCTTTAAATATTGTTATTTGTTTAAAAAATGCATTAGACAAAAATTTTGTTTAAACGATTTCAGCCATAAAAAATTTACTTTCGAAAGTGGAAACAGTCATTCACTACTCAAATTCAAATATTTTACAAAAATTGATAAGAAATGATAGTAAAAAAATTCGATTGCAAAAAAACGCTGGGAAAATGGATTTTTCTGCGAGTTTCAAAACTCTTTTTTTTTAATTAAAAATAAGTTTTTTAAATTGAAATTAAAAAACAATAAAATTGGTCCATTAAACAGAATTTATTTCCTGGGAAGATTATATAACAAAAAGGTTTTTTTCAAGGCTGATCTGTTTTTCATTCCTTTTCAAATAACTATTTATTTAACTACAAAATTGACATTTTTTATAAACAACGCTATTTTTTCCACTGCTTATATTTACGTAAAATATCATGAAGTCAGTAAAATCCCTTAGTAATATACGTAAAAAATACTTAGTTACTTTTTAAAAAACATTTAAAGTAATTGCTATTGTTATAAACAAGTTTAATAAAAAATGCATATCTTAGCCATTTTCCGCTCAAAACACTTCGTTCCTTTAACAAAATTAACCAAAAACTTTTCGGCAATAAATATTATGTACGATTCCTTAATTTTGTACAACAATTGTTCATTTTTTTAACTTAATTGACTAATTCAAATTTTCGTCATTTTAAACTCGCAGGTTTCATTTAACGGAATCCATTTTAAATTACTTGAAAAAATCTTGCCCTTACAATACTTTTTTAATAAATAATGATAATAAATAATTTTATAAACAGTTTTATAAGCAATTTTAAGCAAACATTTTTTTACATACATATTTAAATAAATTTGATAAATGGATATAAATACAGTAAAATTTTAATGGCTCAAAGAAACTGTTGTTTAACAAAATGTGGCTCATACACTCCAAATCATCTATTTTAGCTCTTTTTCTTTTTAAAAACAATTTTTTAACAATTACATTATATTTTAACGTTTTGCAATTGCTATGAACAAACTAAGCTTCGATTCGGAAAACAGAAAACACCTCTGGATTCATATCTGAAATACCTAAGCCCGTATTTTTTTGAAACCATTTTTCAAAAAATAAAATCATTTGTTAATAACTTGAAACTTTTTAAAGCATCATAAAAAACTGAGAGAAAATTTTTTGTTTTGTGTTAAAAATTCTATTATTATGGTAAAAATTAATGTATTTGGTAAAAAATTAATTTTTTTGTATAAAATTTATATTTTTGGTTGAAAATCAAGCTGCTTTGATGAAAAATTTAATTATTTGGTTTAAAATTAAACTGTTTATTTAAAAATTTAACTTTTTTTATTAGAAATCCGTTTCTTTTATTTGTTAAAAAATAATTTTTTATCTGCAATTGTAGCTATTCCTATTCATCATTTTGATCGAAGATTTAACTATTTGCTCAACATTTCTCTTTTTAGTTGAATTTAATTGGTTCAAAAGTCCTTTTTATGTTGTTGAAAATTAGGGTTTGAAATTTTGAATCGTTCTTTTTTGGTTAAAAATCCATCTTTCTCGTCTCATTTTTGGTTGAAAGTTAATTTTTTTAACTGAAAAGTTAACCTTTACATTTTCTGTATTAAGTATATATTTTTTAGTTGAAAATTCAACTAGTTGGTTGTAAATTCATTCTCAAGTTAAACATTCAAGTTCTAAGTTGAGAATTTATTCATTCTGCTGATAATTAACCTTTTTTGTAAACAAATTAATCTTATTTGTTAAAAAATCAAATTTTTGTTTGAAAATTACACTTTTTGGTTTGAAGCTGATTCTACTTTCTTGTTGAAGATTCATATTTCTCGTTGAAAATTGAACTACTTTGGCAAAAAAATCAAATGTTTGGTTTAAAATTAAATTACTTATTTGAAAATTTAACTAGATATTTTATTGGGAATTAATTTTTTTTGTTAAAAATTAATTTCTTATCTAAATTTATAGCTATTCTAGTTTTAGTTGAAGTTTGTTTGAAAATAGGAGGTAAAAAATTTATGTATTTTGCTAAAAGTTTGTCGTTTTTAGATGAATTCAACTTGATGAAAATTTCTTCTTTTTTTCAATTAAGAATTAGTTTATTAAACTTGAAATTTAGCGATTCCACTTTTAGTTAAAAATCGTTATTTTTTAGTGTAAAAATTAAGTACTAATTGGAGAATTTATTCATTCTGGTGATAATTCATCTTTTTTGTACAAAATTAATCTTTCAGTTCAGAACAATTCCACTATTTGATCGAAAATTAACTTTTTGTTGAAGATCCATATTCTCGAGTTGAAAATTCGACTGTTTTGAGGAGAATTCGTCTTTTTTAAATAAAAATTCCACAAATTAGTAAAAAATCTAAATATTTAGTTGAAAATGAACTTTTCTTGTTAAAAATTCATATTTCTCGTTAAAAATTAAACAACTTTGACAAAAAATAAAATGTTTGGTTTAAAATTAAATTATTTATTGGAAAATTTAACTGCATATTTTGTTGGACAATTATTATTTTTTGTTGAACATGATTTTTTATCTAAACTTATTGGTATTCCAGTTTTAGTTAAAAATTGTTAAAAACTACGTGGTAAAATTTTTACGTATTTTGCTTCAAATTCGTCTGTTTTAGTTCAATTCAACTTATTGAAAATTCGCTTATTTTTTAATTAAAAAATTAGTTTATTAAACTTAAAATGCAACGATTCCATTTTCACTTAAAAATTGTTATTTTTTAGTTGAAAATTTAACTATTTCAGAAAAAATTTGTAGATTAGGAATTCAGCTATTTGTTTAAAAATTGAAATATTTTCTTTGAAAAGTTAACTTTTTTTAAAATTCGTCTTTTCTGGTCTAAAACGTTTCATGGAAAATGTATCTTTTGTATCAGAAATGTCATCTATTTTACTTAAAATTCGTTTTTTTTCTTCATTTTTTTCTACTTTTTTAAAAATTCTATTTTTGTATTCACATCTTTGTTAAGAGATTTAACTATTTCGTGAAAAAAAATTTTTGAAAATTATTTATTAGTTGAAAAATCAACTAATTGTTAGGAAATTTATGTATTTTGTTGAAAATTGGTAGTTTTTCTTTAAAAAAATTGATCTTCTTTATTGAAAATTCATCTATATGGTAGATGATTCAACAATCTTTGGCTGAGGATTGAAATATTTTCTGAAAAATTCGTATTTTTTAAATATTTTTGGTTACAATTTTTGTTTTAATTTTTTATTTGCAACTGTAACTATTCCATTTTTGGGTGAAAAATCATCTGAAATTAAAATCCTTTTTTGTTCAAATATTACCTAATAGATGGCTTGTTGAGAATTAATTTTTCTTGATAAACTACTTGCTTTAAATTTAAACTACTTTTTAAAAATTAATTTTTGTTGTTGTTTAAGATTCATAACTTTATTTGAAAATTCAATCACTTGTAAAGATGAAATTCCAACTGTTTTTTTAAGGAAAATTCGTCTTTTTGAATTAAAAATTCAACAATTAATTTGGTTGAAAATCCATGTATCTTGTTGATTTTTTTTAAGATTCACGTCTTTTCTTAAAGATTCAAGTAATTTGTTTAAAATTAGTTTTATTTTTGGTTAAAAAAAATTTTTTGTAATCTAAAACTGTAACTATTCAATTATTGGTTAAAACTCACCCTAAAATTTTGTCGTTGTTGTTAAAACATTAATTATTACATGTTTTTTTTTAGAATTCACTTTTTTTTAATCAACTACATAATTGGTTATAAGTTAAACTACTTTGCAAAAAAAAATTTTTGTTGAAGATTCATAATTTTAGTAGAAAATTAAATTATTTGGTATGTTGAAAATTTATATTGTTGAATGGAAAATTTAATTGTTTTATGGAAAATTCAACTGTTTATTTGAGTTAACTTTCTTAGTTAAAAAATCTACTTTTTGTTTGAAAATTTAACTATTTTCTTAGAAGTTTTTTTTTCTTATTAAAAATAAACTTCTTATATAAAATTGTATTTATTCCAGTTTTTGTTGAAAAATGTTCTTTTATAAGAAAAAATTCAAATATTGGTCAGAAAATTAATGTAATTTGTTGAAAGTCCATCTTTTTCGGTCGAAAATAAATCTTCTTGGTTGAAAATTCAACTATTTCGCTGAAAATTAATCTTTTTTATTTGAAAATTCAAGAAATTGGTTAAAGTTCACGTATTCTTAAAAATTTAATTAGTTTGTAGGAAATTCAACTATTTTCTTGAAAACTAACTTATTTGTTCAAAATTTATATTTTCGCTTCGAAACTGATACTGTTTTGTAGAAAATTTGTATTTTTGACTTTAAAAATAAACAATTTGAAGAATTTTTTTTCTTGCTTACAAATGACTATATTGTTGAAAATTCGTCTTTTCTACTTCAAAACTTAATCACTTGGATAAAAGTTGAATTACTTTGTTAAAAAATAAAAATTAAGTTGTTCAGGTTAAAGATTCGTAATTTTAGTAGAAAATTCAAATAATTAACTTTTTTCTTGGGCATTTGACTCATTTGTTGGTAATTCGTCTTTTTGGTTTGCAAATTATAGAAAATTTGTCTATTTGGTTGATATTTAACTGTTTTGTTGAAAGTTAATATTGTCGGTATGTAAATTCAACTATTTAGTTGAAAATTCATGTATTTTGTTCAAAATTTAACTACTATTTAGGAAGAAAGTCCAACCATTAGGTTGAAAATTACCTTTTTTGTAGAAAATTAATTTGGTCCTTGAAATTTTAACTATATTTGATTGAAAATTCATGTATTTTGTTAAAAATTTAATTATTTTGGTTCGAAAGTCTTACTATTTGGTTGAAAATGAACTTTTAAGCAGAAAATAAACTTTTTTGTTGAAAATTTTCTTTTCTGTTGAAAATGAATATTTTCGGTATTGAGATTCAACTATTATGTTGAAAATGCATGTAATTTGTTCAAAATTGAACTATTTATAAAGTCCAAATATTTGCTGGAAAAATAACTTTTTTATTAAAAATTAAATTTTTTGTTGAAAGTGAATTTTGTTGTAGAAAATTAAACTAGATTTGAATGAAAATTCACGTATTATGTAACAATTTTAACTATTTCAGTAAAAAGTCGAACTATTTGGCAGAAAATTAAACTAGATTTGGTTGAAAATTGATGTATTTTGTTATAAATGTACCTATTTCGTTAAAAAGTCTAACTATTTAGTTGAAAATTAACTTTTGAATTAAAAATTAACTTTTTGTTGAAAATTAATATTTTTGGTATGGAAATTCAACTCCATATTTGGTTGAAAATTCATGGGTTTTATTAAAAATCAAACTATTTTGGGTAGAAAGTCCTACTATTTGTTTGAAAATGAACTTTTATGTTGAAAATTAACTTTTGGATTGAAAATGAACTTTTTTGTTGAAAATTAACTTTTTTTTGAAAATTAATATTTTTGGTATGGAAATTCAACTACATATTTGCTTAAAAATTCATGTATTTTATTAAAAATGTAACTATTTTGGGTAGAAAGTCCTACTATTTGGTTGAAAATGAACTTTCATGTTAAAAATTAACGTTTTTGATGAAGTCCTACTGTTTGGTTGAAACTGAACTTTTACGTTAGAAATTAATTTTTTTGTCAGAAATTAACTTTTTTTGAAAAATAACTTTTTTGTTAAAAATGAATATTTTCGGTATGGAAATGCAACTACAGTGAAACTCTTCTATTGTGCCGATTTTGGGGTTGGCGGTGGGTGAGAATCAACTCATTATAACCCGCTCCGCTTTTGTTTGCTCACGCCTGACTGCTCGCTTAAGTGAAAACCGCAGACCCCGCGCACCTCCTGTTACACCTACCTGCGGCGTGACGTCAATTCGCGGAAGGGCTATAGAAGGGAGGGTTATTGAAGGATTTCACTATATTTGGTTAAAAATTCATGTATTTTATAACAAATTAAACTGTGTTGGTAGAAGGATCAACTATTAGGTTGCAACCCCCTTTCTTTGTTGAGAATTAATTTTATTGTTTAAATTTTATTGTTTAAATTAACTTTTAGTTGGAAATTAATATTTTCGATATGGAAATTCAACTGTTTGGTTGAAAATTCATGTATTTTATAAATTCGAATTTTATTCTAAATATATATTTTTCTTCTTTTGTCGTAATATATTGTGTTTCTTATTTACTTCAACTAATACCTATTTCTTTTAACATCAGGTTTCTATGAATTATGATCATAGTTATTTTTATTTTTAAATTATAAAATCAGGGAAGTGAAAAAAGTAAGTTTTCAGCAAGCTTGACGTTATTAAAAAAAATAACTTACCCAACACTGAATTTAATAATTAATTAGAAAAAGTTTGAAATCTATAGCTATAGGAATCTTCAGGGTCGCTGGAAATAAGGGACCCCTCCAGTTCAGATGCTGTTCGCCTATATAAAGAAAGTTTCCAGTTTCTAACTCTTAGTTTCCCAAGTTCAGCTGTGAGATCGACATTTAATATTTAGTTACTTTCATAATCAAACCTTATTTTTCAATTAAAAAAGAGACCCGTTCTCTTTATTAAAAAATCTTAAAATTTAAAAACCACTTCGAAAATGAAGGCTATTATTTTCTTATTGGTGCTGGTGTCAGTGGCACTCGCTCAAGATAAGTACGCAACTAAATACGACAATATAGACGTGGATAAAATTCTTCAAAATACAAGAGTTCTGACCAATTACATCAAGTGCATGTTGGAAGAGGGCTCTTGCACCGCAGACGCTCGTGAACTCAAAAGTAAGTGAATTAAAAAAACATAAAAAAACAAATTTGTAGCTAATACAAATTATTTCAATAAATATATTTAATTTTTTCGAGTAGTTTAAAAATTTAAGTATTGCATTTTACAGACTCAGTACACAAATTTGAAGAAGGGAAGAATGAAAGAAACTAATTTTTAATTAACATGAATTATTTAAATATATATATCAAGATTTTTAATGATTTTAAAAAAGAATAGACGGAAAAATTCCGAAAAATAAAATTCGCGAACCTGTAAAATTCACTTATAATAAAATTCTGCAAAGAATAATTTTTTTAAAATTTAAACATTAAAAAAAAATCTGATAAGTATTAGAATAATTTATTTTTAATTAATAAATAATATTGATTAGACAAAATTTGTTAATTAATTCTATTAAAGAATTTTGAAATTCGTTAATATTATAAATTATCTAAAATTTTCGATTTTTATAATTCGGCAATTTTATAATTTCGGGAATTTTAGAGAGTAAAAATTTAATTTTTCGGGTTTTTTCAGTCTTCCAAATAGCTCGGACGACTTTTTCTGGAATTCATTTTTCGGTATTGTAGAAATACGGTAATATTATAAACTGTTTGGAATTTTATTATTCGGAAATTTCCCATTTCGGCAATTTTATAATTTCGGAAATTTTATTATTCGAGAATTTTTCTGTAGATTCAGTACACTAATTTCAATATGAATTATTTCAATAAATATATCATCAATTTTTTGTAGTAATATTAAAAAAAATGGCGAATCTGCATCCCAAAGATTCAACGCACTAATTTGAAGAAAGAAAGAAACTAATTTATAATTAATATGAATTATTTAAATAAATATATTAACACTTGATTTTATTTATTTTTGTTATAATTAAAAAATTTGTGAAGTCTTGCATCTTACAAATTCAAAAACTAATTTGAAGAATGAAAATAATTTTTAATTCACATAAATTATATTAATAATACTATCAACAATTTTGATTTTACTTATTTATTTTTTCAGTCATTTATAAACTTGTGAAGGTTTGCATCCTACTGATGTAATACACTTATTTAAACGATAAAAAAAATTTAAAAATAATTTGTAATTTATATGCATTATTTAAAAAAATATATAAAGAATTCTGATTTTAATTGTTTTTTTTTGAGTAATTTAAAAATTTGTGAAGTCTTGCATCTTACACATTCAATACACTTTCTCAATTGCGTAATGAACTATACTGAACTTTCACATTTGGGCTTCATGCTCTTACTTGAAGTAATCTTAAGAACTTGTAATACTGTAACATGCTGTCCACGCAACGCAATTTGGGAGTGTCCACAAATTGAGTGACGTTATTCTTACTGATCTTTTATATTGTGAATAAACGTAGAAATATCACAAATTGAACGTAAAAAAAATTTTTAATAAAAAAATTTGTCGTTATTGGGCAAGTTGATTGAAAATATTGAAGGTTTTGCATTTTTCCTGTATGAAAAACATTTTTTTCAATTATTTGGGACACAGTTTATAAAATTAAATAAACTTAGACGAAAAAAATTAAGAACAAAGTTTTTTTGACTGATATTTCAAAAAATGACAAAAAATGCATTATTGTTAATAATTTGTTAAAAAATAGACAAAAATAGTGTCTTGAACCTATAAAAATATATTAAAGTAAGTACATATTTTGTCACCTTTTTAAATTCACTTTCATAAATTTATAAGCTTTGTTTAAAATTTAAAAATATGTTTCTATTGTTGACTAAGAATACATAAAAACGTTTAAAAAATATTTTTTGCGACTTTTTTCGCTTAAATGTGAACGGAATTAACAGAACCCAATAAGAAAATTCAGATATTTTTGGTAAAAATTTTACAATTTGGTTGAAAAATTTAATTATGTTTTTAAAAATGTACCTATTTTGTTAAAAACCCTTTTTTTTGTTTTTGAAAATTCATCGTTTTTGTTAAACGTTTAACTATTATTTAGTTGAAAGTTTGTTTAATTTTTAATTGCAAATTAATATTGTTAACAGAAAATCTAACAGTTCCATTTCGGTTGAAAATTTATATTTTTAGAGATATTTTCCTAAAAATTAGTTTTTTTTCTATTTGAAAATTAATATTCTTCACAGAAAATTTATCCGTTGCAGTTTTGGTTAAAAATTGATCCTCCCTGAAAAACTTGACTCAAAATTCATCCTTTTTTATCCGAAATGCAACTGTTTGGTTGAAAATGAATCGGTTTTGCTTGAAGAATGAGCTGTTATGTTAAAAATTCATATTCTTTTTTGTAAAATTCAGCTGTTTTTGATTTCAAATAAATTTTTGTTTAATACTATCTATCACATGTTTTGTTTAGAATAGTTGAATATGCATTTCATTGGTTAACACTTTAATTATTTTGTAGAAAATTCTTTTTTTGTTTGAAAATTAATGTTTTAAATGAAAATTTAAATCTTTTGTAAAAACATTATCTTTTTCGCTTAACAATTTCAGACTTAGGTAGATAAATAAACTAATTGGTTGAAAAAAACCTTTTTTGTTGAAAATTCAACTGCTTTGGTAAAAGATTAATTTGTTTGGTTAAAAATGAAACTGCTTTGGTAAGAAATTAAATTGTTTGGTTTAAAATTAAACTATTTGGCTCTAGAATAAACTATTTATTTCAAAATTGAACTATTTTGTTGTTGAAAATCAACTTTTTGGTTTAAAATTAAACTATTTAGTTGAAAATTATATTTTTGGTTAAAAATTCAACTGATTTGGCGGATGATTACATTGTTTGGTTTAAAATTAAAATATTTATTTGGAAATTTACCTATTTTAGCTGAGAATTCAACTATTTGGTTGAAAATTTATGTATTTTGTTTATAATTGATCATTTTTGTGAAACGTCAATCTTCTTAGTTAAAAAATTAACTTTTTGGTTGAAAATTCAACTTTTTGATTGAAGGTTGAACACTTTGCTTAAAAATTCATTTTTTTAATTGAAATATTAACATGTTAGTATTATATGTTTCGTTGGGGAAGAATTTTTTATTTGTTGAAAAATTAAACTGAAATATTTCGTTAATAATTCATATTCTTATTTTTGAAAATTTATTATTAAAGTTGAAAATTCAACGATTTGGTCGTAAATGAACTTTTTTAAATTGAAAATTCACCTTTTTCGAGAAAAATTCGTCTTTTTGTTTGGTTGCAAATTCAACTAGTTAGATACAAAAATTAATATATTTGGTTTGAAATGAATTATTTATCTGAAAATTGGACGGTTTTGATGGAAATTATTATTTTTTTAATTCTTAAAAATCATTTTCAAATCTAAAATTATATCTGTGACATCAGTGGTTAAAATAAATTTCTTCTATAAGTAGAAAATTAAACTATTTCGTAGAAAATTCACGCGATTTTTTTTTTAAATCAACTATTTTGTTAAAAAATCGTCTTTTTTAGTTGAATTAAACTGGTTGAAGAATGTTATTTTTCAGTTGAAAATTAACTTTTTTGTTGATAATTCTTCTTTTTAGTTTAAAAGTCAATTATTTAAAAAAATATTGGAATTTGTAACTTGAAAACTTAACTATTTTCTTGAAAATTAATGTACTTTGCAGAAAATTCGTAATTTGATAAAAAAATTAATCTTTTTAATTGAAAATTTATGACTTTATATTAAAAATTCAGCTATTTGGTAAAAAATTCATCTATTTTGTTGACGGATTAATTATTTTGTAAAAGATTCATCTGTTTTTTAAAGTTTTCTGCTTTGGTCGAAAATTCATCTTTTATGGTAAAAAAAATCATCCTTCTTGGTTGAAAATTCAACTTTTTCGAGTTAAAAATTCCACTTTCTTTTAAAAAATTCGTCCCTTTTGGAGGGTTATGCAATGTGTGGACACTCCCTTTCCATATTTTAAGATTCAACATCATTTGCATAGTCAGAGATGGTCACTTTTAGAAATGAATAATTTAAAACCATTCTAATACCATTTTTCTTATCAAATTATAAATACCAAAAGTCTGGCTCACAAATAAAAAAGAATATAAATATTATAGTGCCTATTAATTTTCACTTGCCGAATTTCCGGTTTAAACCATTTTTTTTATACATACAAAATTTTTCCAACTTTTAAAGAGATGAGAAAAATGAAATTATGAGTACAGGTAAATTTTTTGTTTTTAATTATTTAAGTTTTATT
Source organism: Belonocnema kinseyi (assembly GCF_010883055.1). NCBI lineage: Eukaryota > Metazoa > Arthropoda > Insecta > Hymenoptera > Cynipidae > Belonocnema > Belonocnema kinseyi. The sequence goes on from NC_046661.1 coordinate 94,408,099, forward strand.
TTAAAATATCAATTTTAAGCTTTAAATATTTGAAAATATGACGTACAAGAATTTTAAAGATTTTAAGCCAATGCTTTTAACTTTTACAGGATGAATACAAAAAGGAAACTTTTTAATTGTTTCAGGACATATTTTCAGTTTTCACACTTTTGAAAAGATTTCAGAAAATTGTTAACATAATGTAGATTTTTTCAGATTTTAAAACAATATTTCGAAGCGTTTTATAGATTATAATAGGTTTTAAAATAATAAAATTGTTTTTTTTTTTTAATATTCCAGTAAAAATTTAAGTTGATTGTTTGAATTGAAACATAATTTTTTTTTAATATTTGAAGAAACTGTAAATCACTTTAAATGATTTCCTAAATTTCCGGAATAGAAATTACAAGATTTTAAAGCAAAAATTTTCAACTTTACAAAATTGCAAATTTATAGACAAAATTACAATATGTTTAAGATATATTTAGAAGTTTTGAAAATTAAAACAAAAAGATTAAAAAATTTTAATTTAAATGTTGAAAGCTTTTTAATAAGTTTGAAAGGTTTCAAGAAAATAAACAAAAAATGGTATGATTGCTGGGAAATTTTTAAATGATTTTTTTATTTTACAAAACTTAGTCTAACAGAATATTTAAAAAGATTTAAAAAATTGTCATAAAGGAATCTGGAAGATTTTCAGGCATTTTTTTATGCTGAATTTTTTAAGAATGTTACGAAAAATTCAAATGATTCAAAGAGATAAAAGGTCAAAAATAATTATAAATTTGAAAACATTTTAAAAAACTGAAAACAACATGTAGATTTTGGAAGACTGAATAATAAAATGTTGATATTTTCCAACCAGTTTGAAAGGTTTCATGATAATAAAAAAATGAATTAATGTACTTGAGAATATTTAAAATTATTCTTTATTTCTAGGAATTAATTAAAAAACTTTGAGAGATTTCCAAATATTTGAAAACACTTTTTTCCAATGAGGCAAAAAGTCCTAAATATCTTTTACACTGACACAAATTTTTCCTAAAGTTTAGTAAAATCCTGTAAAGTCAAAAAAATTCTCTAGACATTTTCTAAAGCCTTTTTCGACTTACGTGAAATTTTCAAAAAAAAAAAAAAATATTTTGAATTTTCTCGAGATACCTAGGGAAATTAGAGTTATATAACTTTAGAGCAAATAAACAAAGAAACTCAAATAAGTTATTTGAAATTTTTATTCGATGTTATATGTTAGGATAAAGTAAAATTATATTAATTATATTAAAGTATAATTTCTCAAAGAAATTTAAAGAATATCCAAATTTTTTTTTAGAAATTTTCAAAAATATATATTTTGTTTGAAAATTTTCGGAATCTTTGTAAGTTTAAAATTACCTTTGAATCTTCTCAAAAATTATAAATATCTCTTAAATTTACGCGAAATTGTTCTAAAATTTGCATTAAAAATATATATAATTCTTTTTTGAAATTGTAAGAAATCATTTGTAATATTTTGAAATCTTTTTTATTATTTACTTTTCAAAATAAAAAATCTTTTAAAAGTTGCCCATGAATCTTCCGAAAAAAATGTTATTTCCTTGAAAAGCCACATTTTGTTTTAAAATTTTTGAAATATTTTCTAACTTAAAATAATATTGGCTCTTGAAAATGTCTAAATATCTCTTTGAACACACTCGAATTTTTTTCTAAAATGTGGCAATCTTGCAAAATTTCAAATGGTTTAAAATTTTTGCAATTATTTTCTGAAATTGATTTTTAAAAATAAAAAAATCATAAAAAATTTTTCGAGGAATATTAAAAAATTTCATTTATTTAAAACCTTACAAAATTCTTGATCACCTTCCTTTTTCCGAAATAAAAAAATCTAAGTTTCAGTTTTCCTACAAAAAATTAAATTGTGTAAAATTAAAAAAATGGTCATAAAATCGTCCATATTCTTTTCAAAATATTTTTAAACTTTTGAGACTTAAAATTAATTCTTTAAGATAAAACCATAATACTATATAAAAAAGTGATTTAACGATATCTCAAATAACTTGTTGTGGTAAACCTGATTAGTTGCGACACCGTGTGATTATGAATTTAGTAGCTGTTTTCATTTATTTTGTTTTTCTATTAATAAAGATTACCATTTTTCTGGACCATCAATTTTGTAAATTACAATTTCAAAATAAGTAAATTTATTTCCAAATATTTCTAAACATTAAAGACTTGAAAAAAAGGAATCTTAAGAGAAAAATGAAAAAAAGTTTCGAACATTTTAAATGATTTCCTAAAATGTCGAAAAAGAATGCTGAAAATTTTAAAGCAAAATTTTTTAGTTCTGTAAGATTAAAAACTGTTGGGAAAAAAATTCAAGTACATTTACTAGATTTTAAGAAATTTTAAAGACATCAACAATAATTAAAGATTAAAAGATGAAACATTTTTTTCAAATGTAACATTTTAAATACTTCGAATAATATATTCGAAGCTATTTAAGAATTTAAAAATATTTCAAGAAAATCAACAACTTTTCCTAAAACTCTTGGGGAACTTGATAATAATTTTTCATTTTGATACCTTAATTTTTAAAGAAAATTTAAAAAAAATTCAAAACGTTCCAAAAGATTTCCAAAATTTTCAATAAAGAATCTAGAAGGCTTTTAGAGGATATTTAGAAGTTTCTAAAAACGAACTAAAATTCTGAAAAGACTTAAAAAAACTTAATCTTCCAAAATTTAGATCTTGGAAGATTTCGAAATTAAATTTTGAAGTTTTTCAAAGATTTTGAAAGGTTTCAGGATAAAAATTCTTAAGTTTTCTGGGAATATTTAGTCATTCTTTATTTCGAGAAACTAACTAAAGACAATATTTTAAAACATTACAAAAGATAAAACAATTTAAAAAATAATATAATATAATAATATAATTTAAAATAATTTTATTCTTGAAATAATTTTAGAAATAACTCCAGTCAGTTTAAATGATATTTAGAAATGTTGGAAGTTTTGAAAAGGTTAAAAATATTTTAAAACTTTAGAAGATTTCTGAAAACTTATAAAATATTCTTTACTTTTTCCCCAGCATCAAAAAATCCTGAATATCTTTTAAGCTGACTGATATTAGTCTAAAATTTTTGTAAAATTCTTTAAAATAAAATTCTCAGAAATTTTGTAGATAATTTTTCGAAACTTCTGAAAATTGCCAAAATCTTTTTGAATTTTTTTCGAGAAAGGTTGGAAAACTATATTTATAGAACCTTTAAGACAATAAGCAAAAAAACCTAAAAAATAGTTAAACGAAATTTTTAATTTGCATAAAAAATTATTTTTTCCCTTGTGATTATAACTTGCCTACATTTTATTTTCTTTACTTAAAAATAAAAATATTTTTTGGTTCAATTTGACTGTTTTGTATTTAAAATTAAAATAATTTTTTGTTGCACTAACTGTTTTGTGAAAAATTCGTCTTTTTGGCTTGAAAATTCAACAATTTGTTAGCAAAATTCGAATATTTAGTGTAAAATTAACTTTATGATCGAAAATTCATATTTTCGTCTTAAAAATTTAACTTTTTTTTGTATAAAATTTATTTTTTTGACAAACATTCAATACATCGGTTAAAATCAATTTCCTTTTTTGACTGAAAAATCTTTCTTTGTGGAAATGTCAACTACATGGTTGAGAATTAACTTTTTTTGTTCCAAATTCACAATTTATCGTTCAATTGTTTTGTTTTCAATTCAATTGTGTTAAAAAATCGTTTTTTGTCGACCATTTATTTTTCTACTCTTTAATCATTCTAATTTTGGTTGAAAAAAGTCTTTTTTATATGAAAGTTTATATCTTTTTTGAAAACGACTCTTTTTTGGTGCGAAATTAATCTTATGGTTTGGAAATTCAACTATCGGGTTAAAAATTAATATTTTTGTTTGAAAAAAATTCAAAACTGGGGTTGAAAATAAATTTATCTGGCTTAAAATTCGTTTCTTTTTATTTAAAAACTAATTTTTTTAAACTGAAGATGTAACTATTTCATTAGTTTTAAACCAAAAATAGAAGAATTACATATTTAGTTAGAAAAATAAATTTTGTTCTAACTAAAAATTTAATTCTTCTATTTTTTGGTTTAAAAATACTTTTTTTGATAAAAAAAACTGGTTTTTTGAAAATTTGTTTTTTTGTTTGTGTTTGTTGACTCTTTATTTTTCTAGTATTTTAAATAATCTAAATTTGATTGAAAATTCACCTCTATAGGTGAAAAATCAAGTTTTTTGTTGGAAAAGAGTTTTTTTTGGTAGAAAATTAATCTTCGTGATTGATAATTCAACTATTTGGTCAAAATTTTATATATTTTTCACAAAATTAGATTTTATCGTAGAAAATTAATCTCTTGGATGCAAAATCAATTTTTTAGTTAAAAGTGTATGTATTTTGTTAAAAAATTGTTTTTTATGGTAAGAAATTCATCTTTTAAAAGAAATTTCAATTTTTTTATTTAAAAATATATGTATTTTGTTGAAAATTCTTTTTTTCTCGTAGAAAATTAATCTCTTCAATGAAAATTCTATCTTTTAGTTTAAAAATATATGTATTTTGTTAAAAATTTGTCTTTTACGGTAGAATATTTTGAAAGAAATGTCTATTTTTTATTTAAAATTGTATACATTGATTAAAAATTTGTATTTAATGGTAGAAAATTAATCTTCTTGATTAAAAATTTCATTCTATAGCTGAAAAATATATATATTTTGTTGTTGAAAATTCGCGTTTTACGTAGAAAATTAATTGTTTTTGGTTAAAATTTCAACTGTTTGGTTAAAAATCAGCCTAATTCTGTTACTTAGAGATGGTAAAATAATTTCTTCAAGTCAGATTAATATTTTTCTTCAAATTTCAGAAACTCTACCTGATGCTTTGGTGACTGGTTGCCAGAAATGCAACGAAAAACAAAAAGCTACTGCTGAAAAAGTTATCACCCACCTCAGAACTCGGAGACCAATGGACTGGGCGCGTTTAGTTGAAAAATATGATCCTGAGGGTCAGTTTAAAAAACGTTTCGAAGCAGGGCAAAAAGTTTAAAAATTACAAAGCGAAGATCAAATGAAAAATCATTAAAATTAAGTTAAAAGATTGATTAACATTTTCTCTGAAATAAATGTTAAAAAAAAAAGAATTGTTTGAGCTTCAAGAAGCTAAATTTTGATCATGTAATTTAGATATTAAATCCATAATCGTTACATTTTAACGAACTTTTTACTAGTCGACCCGTTTTTTAAAGAAAAAGAGTTAAGTGTATGGCACGGAATGCTAATCTTTATTTTAAAAGTTCAAACCTTTAATTGGAAACCTGTTTCGCTTTTCTTTCTCCAATTGCGTCAACGTGAAATTGTCATATATAATATATAAGTGCAAAAGTAATTAAATCGTCGATTTTACAGAACTATGTACTTGACTGAGACTTTGTTTATTCCACGCGTCTCTTCTTCACCAAGGATCCCAGCTGGAAAAACAAAAAAATTATAAATATCACTGTATCTGTAATAAAAAGAAAATTATTCAAACATTCCAAACATACAACTAGACACAAAAGTCTCATGTAATTTTTTGAACCCCGCCTTTTTTTTGGTAAAAAATTACGTTTATTTTTCAAAATTTTGTCACGGATTTTACAGAAAATCTTATATGATTTGAGAAAAATATTTCCTAATCATAGGGATGAAATTCTAGTAAAATCCAGTAAAATCCAGTAAAATCCAGTAAAATCTAGTAAAATGCAGTATAATCCAGTAAAATCTTGTTTAAAGTTCTTTAAAATTGACAGATTATTTGTTTGCATTGACAAAATATGAATCTTTGAGTGTGTAAAAATCTGACACCGTACTTTTTAAAATATTTTTTTAACATTTAAAGAACATAAAAAATACATTTTCAAGGTATTTCCGGATGAAGCATTCATCAAGGTAGAATTAAATTCGACTATTTGAATTCGACTACAATTTTCTGGACAGATTTGTCACATAAATGTATTAAATTATTTTGTTTTTATATCAGCTGTTTATATCAACATTTTATTTTAAAAGTTCAAGAAGAAGAAAAATGTTAATTAATACTTTATTGGTAGAAATTAATATTTTTTGCATAAAATTAATTTCTTTGACCTAAAAATTGTTTGTTTTTTTTTCATTGCGAATTAATCTTTTTAGTTCAAAATTAATTTTAAGATATATAAAGAAAATTTGAAAAGATTCAAAGGTAATGCAAAACTTGAAGTGATAGCCTAATATAAAAACAAAATGTAGATTTGCGCAGATTTTAAACAGAAAAATTAGATTCTTTACAAGAATTGTGACATGCTTCCAAAGAATAAAAACATTTTCTTAAGATTCCTAGGGAAATTAAAAATAATTTCTCATTTTAAAAAATTATTTTAAGAGAATATTAAAAAAAGTTTTTCAAAGATTTAAGCAAAATTTTCAAAAGAGATTCTGGAAGATTTTAAGAAAACTTTCGAAAATTTGCATGATAATTTTTTATCTTTTTAAAACTCGTAAATATATTACAATTACACAAATTTTCTCTATAAATGTTCATTTGTAAATTATACATACAAATTTAATAATTTCACTTAAAAATTAAGCATTTTATGAAATTTTAACAATTCCTGGTTTTCTATGTCAAAAAATTCAGTTAAAGATTCTTTACTTTTAAATATTTGGTTCAAATTCACTTGTCTTAAATAAAAACTCAAATATTGCTAAATATTCAATACTTAATCTTTTTTTTTTTAATTAAAAATTTCAGATTGAATGGGTTAACAATTGAATAGTTTAGACTGAAACAATATTTTTAATTTAATCAAATCCTTCAATTAAGAATATATTATTATGAAGTTATTTTTAAGTTGAAATAAGTTTATAAATTCTCAGTCACACGTGCACATTTCTTTAATGATTAAGACTTTCAAATTGAAACCGTTTAAGTTTTAACGTTAAAATCTGAAAATTCTTAAATTTTGAACTGGTTTAAAATCGTTTTGTCAAATCGCTTTTGTTCACTTTTTATTACTTAAAGTACAGATAAATTAAGTAAAATTATTTATTTATTAAATAAAAAGGTTTTTTATCCTAAAATGACCAAAATCAAAGGCTTTTACTTTTTATTTGTTCAAGTCTTTAAGAAAGCATTTGAAAATTCTTTAAATCACTAACTGTAAACAAAAGGATATCATAAATAAAAAAATAAAAATGCAAATAATCATAACACACACACACACATTAAACTCGCCCTTGGACAGAATGTTCTTCTAAAAATTTGCAACATTCCCGGTCAAAAAACAAATTCACTGACATTTTCCTTTGCAAACTGTTAAAAACATTTTTAAATATTTTAAAATCTTCAAATAAATTAAGTTACGATTTTTGAGATGCCGGATATTTTATTCTGCCAAATTTAGCCAAGAGTTTTTAAAAAATGTTTAAATAAAAAATATAAAAGTAGTTGCATTATTGAGCAATTTGAGAAAAATAGTGGCATTAATGTTATTTTCTTCAAAATATCAGTAACATAATTGTAATTTCATTGTCAAAAAATATTGTAAATACTGTTATGAGTCCGAGAACGGTCATATTATTATTTTTTAATACTTACAAGATCTGAAATCGCAGGAAGATTGTTTGTTTGATCGCCTACTGGCGCTTCTGGTTCACGAACTTCTTTCGGTTGTGCCGTTTTTTTCATATTTCTGTGTTGAGGGAATGTTGGCATCAATTTCGGGTCGCAGGCTAAAAAAAATAAAATAATGTAATTTATTATTTTTATTATTGTAATTTATTATCAAATATTTAAGAACCGTCCATAAACTACGTTAACAATTTTGGGCTGGTTTTCTTTAAACAAATAGTTAAATTTTTCAGCCAAATGACAAATATTCTCGAAAAGAGTTAAAATTTCAAGAAAAAAGTTCATTTTCAAATAAGAAAAATTAATTTTTATTCAAAAAGATGACTTTTTTACCATAAATCTTTATATCTGAAAGAGATAAATTTCCAACAAGAAAGTTAATTTTCAATCAAGAAATATGAATTTAAAAAAAATAAGTTTGCAGCCGAAAATGCAATCAATACAATTTTCAATTAAAAAAATTAATTTTCACCAAAAAGATAAATCTTCAACAAACAAGATTCATTTTCAATACAAAAATACACATTTTTTTGTGAAACAAAAAAAAAGAAGAAAAACAATTTTACAACCAAAAAATTGAATTTTCAACTAAATGATGAATCATCAACCATACCAATAATTTTTTACAAAATAGTGCAAGCTTTAAATAAAATAGTTAATTTTCCAAACAAAAATGTAATAGTTTATATATTTATTAAACAGATTAATTTTTGAACTGAAAATATGAATTTTCAACAAAATAAATGCATTTTCAACTAAATATTTCAATTTTCAACTAGAAAAGATCAATTTTCAAATAAAAAGTGTAGTTACATTTTCAATTAAAAACTTAATTCTCAACCGCGGAAAAACTGACTTTGAGACAAATAGTTCAATTTTCCACCAAAGAAATGAATTTAAAAAAAAATGAATCTTTAACAAAGAAAACCAAATCTTTACAAAAGAGTTCAAAATTCAACCAAAAAAAAAATGAATTTTCAATTGAACAGATTGTTTTTTTAACCAAGAAAATTAACTTACTAATAAAAAGACGATTTTTCAACAAAACACACGACTTTTTAACGTAATAGTTCAGTTTGAAACTACAAAAAAAATCAATTTCTTAATAAATAGTTAAATTTTGAACTAAATAGATCAATTTTCAAAGAATAATGAAATTAAATTTTTAGTTAAAAAAACTAATTTTAAATCATCAATGAAAATAATTTTCAACAAAATAGTTAAATCTTGAACCAAAGATAAATTTTCAACAAATAGTAAGATTTTCATAAAAATAATTAATATATTAACCAAATAGTTAAGTTAACCAAATATCAATCAATTAATACAAAAATGGAATAGTTAAATTTTTAACAAGAAAAATTAATTTTTCACTAGAAAAAAAATTCAAGCAGGTATGAGTTTTCCAGTAAAATATTTATTTTTCAAATAAAATGGACGACTTTCTAACAAAAGAGTTTAAATTTTAATCAAGTAGTTTTATTTTCAAGCAAAAAGATGAATTTGCAATTAAAATAATGAATATTCACCTGGAACGCTTAAATTTTCAACGAAAAAGATGAAATTCCAAACCACATTTAAAAAATAAAACATTTCTTGAGAATAAAGGAAAAAATAATTATTAAAAAAAGGGGAATAAGTTCAAAGAGTGTGAAATCTCAAACATGAAAGTGATTTTTAAACTTCCTACATTATTATTAAACCAAAAAGATAAATTTTCAATGAAATACTTAAATTTTTAACTAAAAAATATCAGCTTTGAAAAAACATTGAAATATTTAGATTTTTAGTTAAAAAACTAATTTTTCAACTAAAAAAGAAACAACAAATTTGCAACTAAAACTATGAATCTTCAACTCAAATAGATGAAATATTAACCGAACAGATGAATTTTGAACAAAAGAGTTTAACTTTTACTCCATTACTTTAATTTTCAACCAAAAAGATGAATTTCCAAACAAATTCTAACAAAATGACGAATTTTTAAACAAAAAAGACAAATTTTCAACGAAATAGTTGAATTTTTATCTGAAAAAAATTTTCAACCAAAAGTTGAATCGCTAAATTTTTAGTTGACAAAAATTAATGCTGAAACAATTATATAAATTTTTAATTGAAATGGGAGAATATTCAACTGGAATAGCTTAATTTTCAGTGAAAAAGTTCATTTTCAACTAAGAAATATTAATTATTATCTAAACAGATGACTTTTTTACTATAAAAGATGACTTTTTAATCATGAAACAACGACTTTTAACTAATCAGTCGAATTTTAAACAAAATAATTAAATTTTCGAGAACACAGTTGAATTTTTAATCAGATAGTTAAATTTTCAACCAAAAAATATACATTTTTAACCAAATGATGCGTTTCAACAAAAATGAATAATTTTTTATCCAAAAGGACGAATTTCAAACCAAAAAGTTGAACTATTAATAAAAAATTCAACTTTTAACCAAATAGTTTCATTTTCAACCAAAAAGACAAACTTTCAACCAAAATGATTAATATTCAACTGAAATACTCGAATTTCTAAAGAAAAAACATAAATTTTCAACCAAAAGTTGAAACGTTGAATTTTTAGTTAACAGAAATAATGCTGAACCAATTATATGAATTTTTAATTCAAATGGGAAAATATTCAACTGAAATAGCTTAATTTTCAGTAAAAAAATTAATTTTTCAGCCTAAGAAAAAACAATTTTTGAACATAATAGCTCAATTTTGAACCGGAGATAAATTTTCAATGAAATTGATCAATCTATAACACAGATAATAATTGTTTTTTTTTTTTATTAAGTTAACTTTCAACCACGTCAATAAATTTTCATTAAGAGAAAAATTAATTTTGAACGAAAAAATGAATTTTTGACCAAAAAGATTAATTTTCAACTAAAATGAATAAATATTCAACTAGAATACTCGAATTTTCAACGCAAAAAGATCATTTTTCAATAAAAAGTTGAATCGTTAAAATTTCAGCTATAAAAAATTAACACACAACGAAGGATATCAATTTTTATTAAAGTAGGAGAATATTTAACTGGAATCGCTTAATTTTCAATAAAAAATTAACTTTTAGTTCAAGAAAAAACGAATGTTTAACAAATTGGCTCATTTTTCCGCCAAAGAGATGAACTTTTAATGAAATTTTTAAATCTTCAACCAAAAGAATTAATTTTTTAACAAGAAAATCAACTTTTAACCACGTACATAAATTTAATTAAAAAAAAAATTAATTCTGGAAGAAAAAATGTATTTTTGTATAAAAAGATAAAATGATAAATATTCAACTAGATTACTCGATTTTTCAACGCAAAAAGATCATTTTTCAATAAAAAGTTAAACTTTTAGTTATCAAAAGTTATCAAAAATTAAGACTCAACCAAGGATATCAACTTTTATTTAAAATGGGAGAATATTCAATTGGAATAGCTTAATTTTCAGTAAAAAAGTTACTTTTAATTCATGAAAAAACGAATTTTTAAGAAATTAGCTCATTCTTCAACCAAAGAGATGAATTTTCAATTAAATTGAAAAAAATTTCAAACAAAAGAATTACTTTTTTAAACAGACTTCAACTTTCAACCACATAAATAAATTTTCATTAAGAAACAAAAAAAAAAAAATAATAATTCTGAACGAAAAAAAGTGGAACTGTTAAATTTTGAACTTTTCAAATTGAAATTTAAAAGTTTTTATCTGATCGAAAAAATACATATTTGACCAAAAAGATGAATTTTTAACTAAAATGATAAATATTCAACTAGAAAACTCGAATTTTCAACGAAACAAAAAAAAATTTGCAAACAACATTGCATGGTTACATTTTTAGTTAACAAAAATGAATACTGAACCAATTATTTGAATTTTTAAATTAAATGGGAGAATATTTAACTGGAATCGTTTAATTTTGTATAAAAAAAGGCATTTTGAAACAAAAAGATGAATTTTCAACTAAAATGATAAATATTCAATTAGAAAACTCGAATTTTCAAAACAAAAAGATAATTTTATCAACCAAAACTTAAATCGTTAAAAATTTAGTTGACAAAAATTAATGTTCAACCAAGGATATGAATTGAAAAAATATATCTTTTTAGGAAAAAACCGTTGAATTTTCTGATTGGGCTCTATCATTTCAGTTGAAATTAAGCAACAACAAAAAAACTATAAAAAAGAAGACATCTCTTAAAAAAAGAGAGAAAAAAGGAAACATTATTTTAAAACGTGGAAATGAAGAAACATTAAAAATTGAAAAATTTGAATTGTTTTTAACTGAACACTTCTTAAATTAGAAGTTAAATTATTTTCATTTTAAACAGTTTAAACATTCTTGAAAATCTTCAACAAATTGTATTTGCAAATCTTGATAAATCTAGAAGTTGTTTAAAAATGTTTGAAATTTCAAATTATTTTTGAAATTTATTTCAGAACTTCTAAATACCTTTTAAAACGAATCGAATTTTCCCTATAATTTAAAAAAATTCTGCTTATTATTTAAAAAAAAATATTTTGGTCATTTTCAGTTTTAAAGTGATTCAAAATTAATTAAAATTTTGAAATGATTTCAAATAATTTCAACAAAGTGTCTACGCATACCCACAAAATCCGGCAAAATTTATAAGCTTTTTAAAAATGATGAAAAGTTTCAAAACAGACAACATTTACGTAAGATTCTTAAGTTGAAAAAATATTTTAAGAGAATATTTAAAAAGGACTTAAATTTTTTTTCAAATTTTCAAAAAATAATCTGGAAGATTTTAAGAAACATGTTTTTATCTTGCAGGATTATCTGAAAATGGAAGGAAGAATTTGACTCATTTTAGAAGATATTTATCTAATTTTTCCTACCATTTTTACAAAATTCTGGAAATTTAACAAAAATTCCTTTAAATATTTCAGATTCTTTTTTTGTTGTTGCAAATTTTGGAAATCTTTTAAAATCTTTAAAAATATTCTCTTTAAATAATGCTTCAAAATGAAAAATCATTTTCAATTTTCCTAGGGATTTAAAAAAGTCTTTCTATTCTTTTGAAACCTTTGAAAATTCTTAAAAATCTTCTAAATTTTTTGTTTGAAATCAGCAAAAATCTACATTTTTAAAACTTTGGCTAGTAGCATTTTCACCTAAATTTCGACACGAATAGCCGAATTTTTTCGATACACAAACTTTGTTTAAATTATTTGAAATAAAATCAATTTTTTTCTACAAATAATAAATGTTCAATTTTAATTTATCACGGTAGCCGTTTTAATCGACGAAATAAATTCTCGGTCATTTCCCGGTTCGCGAACATTTTTCACGGTCAATAAAATTTAAAAAATGGAACACTAAAGCTAACAAAATTTCCATTTGAGGTAAGAAAAATTGAGCTGCAAATGAAAGCACTCAAAGTGAAACTGTTAAATTTTGAACTTTTAAAATAGAAATTTAAAAGTTTTTATCTGAGAGAAAATATGCATATTTGACCAAAAAGATGAATTTTCAACTTAAATGATAAATATTTAACTAGAATAATCGAATTTTCAACGAAAAAAAAAAATTTTGCAATCAAAATTTAATCGTTACATTTTTAGTTAACAAAAATTAATGCTCAACCAATTATTTGAATTTTCAAATAAAATGGGAGAATATTCAACTGGAATCATTTAATTTTGAGTAAAGAAAAGGAATTTTAAAACAAAAAGATGAATTTTCAATTAAAATGATAAATATTCAACTATAAAACTCGAATTTTCAACACAAAAAGATAATTTTTCAACCAAAACTTAAATCGCTAAAAATTAAGTCAACAAAAATTAATGCTCAACCAAGGATATGAATTAAAAAAAATATATCTTTTTATGAAAAACCGTTGAATTTTCTGATTCGCAATTAAGGCAATTTTTTGTTAAATTTATTGCATGCACTTTTTATACATGAAATATCAATCAAAGTCAAATCCTAAAAAAATCTGTAGTTTCGCGCTGTTGTAAAAATCTCGAGAATGGCCGGACTAAAACGAAAAAATTAAACAGTTTTAGATTCAGTATGACTCCAGCAACAGGCTGAACTAGAAGTATTAAATAATTTAATTTTAACTATATTTTTTTGCAAAAAACTCAGAAAATAAACCCACTTTTTTGTATTTGCTTTGCTTTTTCGCTGCCATTTTGTTATTTTTGCATGTATATCCGAAATCCTAGTTCAGCCGGTTGTTGGAGTCATACTGAATCTAAAACTGTTTAATTTTTTAATTTTAGTCCGCCCATTATCGAAATTTTTACAACAGCAAGGAACTACAGATTTTTTTAGGAGTTGACTTTGACGCTTTATATGTATTAAAAGTGCCTAATAAACCCTTTATCGATATCAATCTAAAATATAAAATCTTGCCAACCTGGAAAAATGTTTTTAATCAATATAAAAAAGAAATGTTTTTCAACAATTTTTATAAATTTCACGTCTTATCATGCCTGTAAATATCACATAATTCTATTTTTTATATATTGAGTCATTAATGTTATGTTTTTCGGACTTAAAATATATGTGGAATGAACTTTTTGTAAAGGTATGTCTTTAACAATTATTTAAATAATGTAAACCATTCAATTGTTATTTAATCTGTTTTGTAAACAAATTTTTCGCACCATTATATGCTCACATTTGAGTAATTTCTCTTCTTTTATTCAATTCATTAACTTATTTTATATTATTGATTGAAAATTCAAAGATCCCTTTTTCTTTTTTTGTTTATTTTTTTTATCGTATTTGTTCTCATGTTATACATTTTTTCATTTTGTCTTACAGATTTTGACTTTAATAAAATATTTACTGAAGAGGGTCCAAACTCAGGACCGAAACGTTTAACTAACATTGGTTTGTTTTTATTGTAACTGGCCTTTCCAATCGACGACTGATTGAGTCATCTAATCATTATTATAATCTCAGAAAAAAATCACAAAAATAGCTTTATTTTTTAACGTTTCAAAGAAAAAAGCAAAGAATTATTTTAAAAAGTGTAAATGAAGAGTTCCTTACGTAAAGGTGCTTCCTTGAAATAACTGCTCTGCAAACATTCCTCTGCAGTTGCGCGTTTCTTCGGATCGTACATGAACAAAAAGTTGAGTAGCCTGAGACCAGCGGCACTCAGCCACGGAAATCTTTGTTTCAAATTATTGTAGGGCTGTTGTTTGAGGGTAAAATTCTGAAGAGCCGGGAGAGAATTAAACTCTGGCCAGATAGCCTCACTCGGTGTGCCCAACAAATCAACAATCAGTTCCAGTTGAGCAATTTCCGACCTTCCAGGCAAGAGCGGCCTGTGTCCTAATAATTCGCCTAAAATGCAACCAGCTGCCCACATGTCCACCGAAGTCGTCTGTGTCTTCGCCTGTAATAATAATTCGGGTGCCCGATACCAGAGGGTCACCACTCGGGGCGTCATTGATTTCAGGGGCAAACCGAACCACCTCGCAAGTCCAAAATCGGCAATTTTCACGCAGCCTTTGTCAGTCATCAGCAAATTTGAAACTTTGAGATCTCGGTGAACGACAAAGTTGTGATGCAGGTATCTCAGGCCCTTCAATACTTGAAGCATGATGCATTTGACTTGACTTTCCGAAAAAGGTGCCTGCATATTGTCGAGAAGACTCGCAAGATCCTGCTCGCAATATTCCATTGCTAAAAATATACTCTCGAGACTTTTCCCGACAACGACTTCTTTCAGGTGGACGATATTTTCGTGTCGGCATGATAAGAGAACGCTAATTTCGCGAAGACCACTCACTGGAAGTCCATCCTTCTCGTGCTCCATTCTCACTTTTTTCAGGGCCACGACTTTGTCATTTTTCGTATCTCGTGCACGATAAACTATTCCGTAAGTTCCTTCACCGATGCGGTTTAGTTTCTCGAATTCCGAGACGAATCTGCACTTGCCGAGCTGTTGAAAAAGTACATTTTTAATGATATCAGTTTCTGTAGAAATATTGATAGAAGCTTAATAATTAAAATTTCTAAATAAACATCTTCAAAAATATAATGTTAAAGGTTTGTAAAGAAACATTTGTGAATATTGAATTTAGTTCAATAAAAACAAGCGACAGCATTGCTTTATTTATAACAACATCTGTTTTGTTCATTCTGTCAAATTGTCACTTGTCTATTTTTTACTCTAACATAAAGTCATTTTAAAGTTACAATAAATCTATGCTTTAACCAGTTACAAATTCTGTTTAATATCTTCGATATTCCGATAAGATCCACCCAGTTACAACAGTGAAAGTTCAATGTTTACAGTTTCAAACGAAACATGTTTAAAAATTTAATATTTACAATTTACAAAGAAAGACCATTAAAAATATTGTTTACAGTTTATAAAAAAGAATTTTTAAAAAGTTAATGTTAACAGTTTCTAAAAAAAGATCTTTAAACATGTACTGTTTGCAGTTTTAAAGAAACATCTTTAAAAATATAATGTGTAAGGTTTTTAAGGAAACATTTGCGAAAGTTCAATTTTTACAGTTTCTAAAGAAACATATTTAATAATAGTGCTTTTAAAGTTTACAAAGAAACGCCTTTAAAAATATTGTTTACAGTTTGCAAAGAAACATATTTAAAAATATCATGCTTGAAGTTTGTAAAGAAGCACCTGTAAAACTTTTATGTTTGTAGTTTACAATGAAACATCCTTAAAAATATAAGGTTTACAGATTCTTGGGAAACCCTTATAAAAGTTGATTGTTTACAGTTTTTAAAGAACATCTTTAAAAATGTAATTTTTGCAGTTTTTAAAGCAACATATTTAAAAATATGATATTCAAGGTTTCGAAGGAAACATTTGTGAAAGTTCAATTTTTATAGTTTCTAAAGAAACATTATGAAAAATTGATTATATTTACAGTTTACAAAGAAACACCTTTAAAAATATTGTTTACAGTTTATAAAAAAAGCATTTTTTAAATGTGATTTTTACAGTTTACGAAAAAAAATCTTTAAAAATATTGTTTACAGTTTCTAAAGGAACATTTATAAAAGTTTAATAATTGAAATTTGTAAAGAAACATCTTCAAAAATATAATGTTTAAGGATTGTAAAGAAACATTTGTGAAAATTTAATGATTAAAGTTTCTAAACAAACATGTTTAAAAATGTAATATTTACAATTCAAAAAGGAAGACCTTTAAAAATATTGCTTAGAGTATCTAAATAAGCACGTTTTAAGATCTAATCTTTACAGTTTCTAAAGCAACATCTATAACACTCTTATGTTTATAACTTACAAAGAAACTTCATTAAAAATATCATATTTACAGTATCTAAAGAAAAATCATTAAACATATTGTACTGTACTGTACTGTACTAAAAAAACATATTTAAAATGTTATGCATAAAGTTTACAAAGAAACGCTTTTAAAAATATTGTTTAGAGTTCATAAAGAAGCATCACTAAAAGTTAAATGTTTACAGTTTAAAAAGATGCATCTTTAAAATTTTAATGTCTACTGTATATAAAGAAACAGTCATAAAAGTTGGATGTTTGCTGTTTCTGAAGCAACATCTGTAAAACTTTTATGTTGACAGTTTGAGAAAAAACATCTTTAAAAATATAAGGTTTGCAGTTTTTAAAGCAACATATTGGAAAATATAATGCGCAAGGTTTCCAAGGAAACATTTAAGAAAGTTCAATTTTTAGAGTTTTTAAAGAAACATCTTTAAAATTTGATTATCTTTTGCAGTTTATAAAGAAACAACTTTAAAAATATTCTTTACAGTTTAGAAAAAAAAACATTTTTTTAAATGTTTACTTTACAGTTTACAAAGAAAAATCTTTAAAAATATTGTTTACAATTACTAAAGATGCATCTTTACTGTATCTAAAGAAACGGTTATAAAAAATTAATATTTACAGTTTCTGAAGAAACATTTATAAAAGTTTAATGTTTACAATTTCTAAAGAAACACCTTTAAAAATATAATGTTAAAGGTTTATAAAGAAATATTTGTGAAAGTTCAATGTTTACAGTTTCTAAAGAAACATGTTTAAAAATGTAATATTTACAATTTACAAAGAAAGACCTTTAAAAATATTGTTTATAGTTCATAAAGAAGCATCTTTAAAATTTTAATGTTTACAGTTTCTAAAAGCAACATCTATAACACTCTTATGTTTACAACTTACAAAGAAGCATCATTAAAAATATCATATTTGCAGTTTCTAAACAAAAATCTTTAAACGTGTACTGTTTGCAGTTTTAAAGAAACATCTTAAAACATATAATGTGTACGGTTTTTAAGGAAATATTTTCGAAAGTTCAATTTTTATAGTTTCTAAAGAAAACTCTTTGAAAATGCATCATATTTACAGTTGACAAAGAAACACCTTTAAAAATGTAATATTTACAGTTTTTAAAGCAACAAATTTAAAAATATAATGTTCAAGGTTTCTAAGGAAACATTTGTGAAAGTTCAATTTTTGTATATTCAAAGGAAACATCTTTAAAAATATATTATATTTACAGTTTACAAAGAAACACCTTTAAAAATATTGTTTACAGTTTATGAAGAAGCTTGTTTAAAAATTTTAAATCTTTTGAAATATCCTCAAATCTTCCAATTTTTTTTAATCGCTTTGAAATCTATTGAAACTTTTTTAAGCTTTCGAAAATACCTTGGAATTTTTTTTAATACTTTAAAATCTTAAAATTTGTAAGTTCTACAAAATACTTTACAAAGAGAAATCTTTAAAAATATTGTTTACAGTTTGTAAAGAAATATCTGTAAAATTTCTATGTTTACAGTTTACAAAGAAACATCTATAAAAATATAAGGTTTACAGTTTCTTGGGAAATACTTATAAAAGTTTCATGTTTACAGTTTCTACAGAAACATCTTTAAAAATAAAATGTTTAAAGTTTCTAAGGAAACATTTGTGAAAGTGCAATTTTTTACAGTTTCTAAAGAACAATTATTAAAAATGTAATGTTTACAGTTTACAAAGAAACAACTTTAAAATATTTTTTACAGTTTATAAAGAAGCATCTTTATTAATTTGATGGTTAAACTTTACACACAGACATATAAAAATATTATTTACAGTTTCTGAAGGAGCATCTTTAAAAATGTAATGTTTACTGTGTCTAAAGTAACAGTTATAAAATTTTAATGTTTACAGGTTCTAAAGTAACACCTTTAAAAATGTAATTTTGACGGTTTCTAAGGAAACATTTATAAAAGTTTAATTTTTACAATAATTTCTAAAGTAACACCTATAAAAGTTTTATGTTTAAAGTTTACAAAAATACGTCTTCAAAAATATCATGTTTGCAGTTTCTAAAGAAACATCTTTAAAAGTGTTATGATTGCAGTTAAAAAAAAAATACATTTAAAAATATAATGTTTAAGGTTTCTAAGGAAACATTTGTGAAAGTTTAATTTTTATAGTTGTTAAAGAAACATCTTTAAAAATTTAATGTTTACAGTTTACAAACAAACACCTTCAAAAATATTGTTTACAGTTTATAAAGAAGCATTTTTCAAAAATTAACGTTTAAAGTTTAGAAAGAAACAACTTTAAATATATTGTTCACAGTTTCTAATGAAGTATCTTTAAAAATGTAATGTTTACTGTATTTAAAGTAACAGTTATAAAAGTGTAATGTTTACAGTTTCTAAAGAAACACCTAAAATACTTTTTGTTTAGAGTTTACAAAGAAACATCTTTAAAAAATACTTTTTACAGTTTTTGGGGAAACCCTGATAAAAGTCTAATCTTTACACTATCTAAAGAAACTTGTTTAAAAAAGTAATGTTTGCAGTTTTTAAAGAAACGACATAAAAAATATTGTTTACAGTTTATAAAGAAGCATCTTTAAAAATTTCATGTTTACTGTATTTAAAGAAACAATTATAAATGTTTACAATAATTTTTAAAGAAACAACTATAAAAGTTTATTGTTTATAGTTTACAAAAAAACATCTTCAAAAATATCATGTTCGCAGTTTCTAAAGAAACATCTTTAAAAATTTAATATATTCAATTTACAAAGAAAGACCTTAAAAATATTATTAACAGTGTATAAAGAAGCACCTTTAAAAATTTGATGTTTACAGTTTACAAAGCAACACCTTTAAAAATATTGTTTTCAGTTTCTAAAGAAGCATCTTTGAAAATTTAATGTTTATTGTATTTAAAGAAACAGTTATAAAAGTTTAATGTTTACAATAATTTCTAAAAAAACACCTATAAAAGTTTCATGTTCAAAGTTTACAAAAAACATCTTTAAAAATATAAGGTTTACAGTTTTGGGGAAATCCTTATCAAAGTTTAATCTTTACAGTATCTAAATAAACATCTTTAAGAAAGTAATGTTTGCAGTTTATAAAAAAACATATTTAAAAATATAATGTTTAAGGTTTCAAAGGAAACATTTGTGAAAGTTTAATTTTTACAGTTTCTCAAGAAACATCTTTAAAAATGTAATATTAACCTCTTACAAAGAAAGACCTTTGAAAATATTGTTTACAGTTTATAAAGAAGCATCTTTAAATATTTGATGTTTACAGTTTACAAAGAATCGTTCTTTTAAAAATATGAGATTTAGAGTTTCTTGGAAAAACCTTATAAGAGTTTAATGTTTACAGTTTCTACAGAAACATCTTTAAAAACGTAATTTTTTCAGTTTTTAAAGAAACAACTTAAAAAATTTAATGTTTATAGTATACAAAGAAACATGTTTAAAAATATTGTTTACAATTTCTAAAGAAGCGTCTTAAAAAACTTAATGTTTTCTGTATTTAAAGAAACATTTATAAAATTTTAATGTGTACGTTTCTAAAGAAAAATCTATAACATTTTTATGTTTACAGTTCATCATCTACGAAATTTGTTAATTTCATGAAAATGCCTTCAATTTTTTTTTAAATCCTTTAAAATCCCTTTAGGCAGACCTAAAATATTTCAAATTTGGTATCTTTTGAAATTCCATGAAATTTTGTAAAGCTCTTGAAATTTCTTAAAGTTTCTAAAAATTCCTTGGAATTTTTTTAAAGACTCTTAAATATTTCAAATCCTTTAAAATCCCATTAAATTACTGAATTAAATTTTTTTTAATTAAAAATAAAATAATTAAAACCCTTACAATATTTCAAGTTCATTGTAACCCTTTGAAATGGCTTGAAACATTATAATGATAATTCACATACCTTGGAATTTCATTAATCACTCTAAAATCTTAAGAATCTTTAGAAACCTCTTCAAATTATTGAAAGCTGTTAAAAATTGTAAGAATGTTTTAAAATAATCCGAAATATTTCAAATCCTTTAAGATTTTTGAACATTTTAAAACTCTTGAAAATACCTTAGAATTTTTTTAAATTCCCTTAAATGACTAACATCCTTTGGAATCTCTTCAGATGATTGAAATATATTAAAAAATCCTTGGAATCTTTTAAAATACGCAAAAATATTTTTGAAATTTCGAAATCCGTTCAAATATCGAAAGTTTTGAAAAAGACTTCGGAATATTTTTAAAATACCTCAAAATATTTCAAATTCTTTGAAATATTTCAACTTTTTTAGTTTTAAAGCTCTTGAAAATTCCATGGATTTTCTAAAAATACACTAAAATCTTTTTAATCCTTTTGACCCTTAATATAATTAAAATCAACTGAAAATTCCTTCGAATCTTTTAAAATATGATAAAATATTTAAAATTCTTTAAAATCATTGAAAATACATTAAAAGTTTTAATAATCTTTAAAATCTTGAAAAATTAATCGAATTAATCGAAGTTCTAACAAAGTATTTGAAACATCATGAAAATTTTGTGAAATCCATAAAAACATTTAAATCTTTAGAAATCTCATTAACATTCTTTGAAAACACTTAAGCTTATTAGAATTTATTGAATGTATCCTAGAATATTTTAAATCCTTTAAAATATTTAAAAATCCCTTGAAACTTTTTTAAACTCTTGAAAATTCTTCAGATGATTTAAAAATATCCTAAAAATCTCGTATTATACGTTCTTAAAAATCTTTGAAAATACCTTAAAATATTTCAAACTCTTTAAAATCCTACGGAATCCCTCGACTCCTATGAATACATTATTTTAAAACCATTAAAATTTTATAAAAGACCGTGAAATTAATGGACAGATCCTTAGAATCTTTTGAAATACCCTAAAATCTTCCAATTTTTTTTAATCACTTTGAAATCTATTGCAACTTTTTTAAGCTTTCGAAAATAACTTGGAATTTTTTTTAATACTTTAAAATCTTAAAATTTGTAAGCTCTTCAAAATTCCGTGGATTTTCTAAAAATACATTAAAATTTATTAAATCCTTTCGACCCTTAAAATGATTAAAATCAATTAAAAATTCCTTCGGATCTTTTAAAATATCATAAAATTCTTTGAAATCGTTGATAATACCTTGGAATTTTTTAAATACTTACAATCTTAGAAATCTGTGGTAATCTTAAAACTTTAAAAATTTTAAAGCTCTGGAAAATTCCTAGGATTATCTGAAAATACACTAAAATCTTTTAAATCCTTTCGAACCATAAAATGATAAAAATAACATAAAAATTCCTTCGGATCTTTTAAAATATCATAAAATATTTAAAATTCTTTAGACTCTTTGAAAATACCTTAAAATATTTTTAAATCTTTAAAATCGAAGCTTGTTAATAAATTCTTTGAAATCCATTAAAAAGTTATAAGATTCCGTAAAATTAAAAGAAATCTGAAATATCGTGAAATTCTGAATATTATTAACAGACCTAGAAAGCTTTTAGAATCCCTTAAAATCACTAAAATCCTCGGAAATATTATACGGTGCCCTTAAATCATTTAAAAATTCTATAAACTTATGGTTTCTACAAAATCCTTCAACATTTTCCGAAGTCCAAACAAAGTCTTTAAGACACATGATAATTTTTTTCAATCCATAAATAACATTTAAATCCTTAGAAATGTCTACAGACTTTTCCAAACTCTTGAAAATGTCTTGACATCTTTTTAAACCCCCTAAAATGTTTCAAATCATTTGAAACTTTTTAAAGCTCTTGAAAATTCCTTCGAATTAAAAAAAATTGCAAATTCTTGGGAAAATTTCTAAATCTCCAGAACATTTTTAAAAGTCACTTAAAATTATTCGAATCAATTAAATGTACCCTAGAATATTTCAAATTCTTTAAAAACGTTTGAAATCCTTTGAAATATTGTTCAACTTTTAAAAATTCCTTGCATTTTTTAAAAATAGCATAAAATCTTTAAGAATTCCTAACATTTTTTAAAGCTTTTGAAAATTCCTTAAACGTTTTTAAAATATCCTAAAAATCTTATATTATATATTATTTAAAATCTTTGGAAATACCTTAAAATATTTAAATCTTTCTGAAATCCTACGAAATCTCTCAACTCCTGTGAATAAATTCTTTAAAATTCCTTTAAATATTATGAAAGCCCGTAAAGTTACTTGGAAGATCATTTGTATCTTTTAAAATACCCTAAAATCTTTCAAATCCTTTACATCGTTTTAAAATCTTCAAACTTTAAAAATTTTAAAGCTCTTGAAAATTCCACGGATTTTCTAAAACGCACTAGAATCTTTTAAATCCTTTCGATCCTTATGATTGAAATCAATTGAAAATTCCTTCAAATATTTTAAAATATCATAAAATATTTTAAATTCTTTGAAATCTTTAGAAATACCTTAAAATATTTGAAAATCTTTTAAAATCTTCAAAATCCTAAGAAATTAATCAATTCTTTGAAATCCATTAAAATGTCATTATATTTCATAAAATTAACGGAAATCTAAAATTTCTTGAAATTTTGATTATTAAATGACTTAGAAAGCTTTTAGAATCTAACACCATGAAATTTTTTTGAAATCCATCAAAAACATTTAAATCCTTAGAAATGTCTTCACAATTTTTCAACTCTTGAAAATGTCTTAAAATCTTTTAAAACGCCCTAAAATATTTCAAATCCTTTGGAAACCCTGACATATTTTTAAAGCTTCTGAAAATTCCTTATAAGTTTTAAAAGTATTCTAAATTTCTTATATTATACATTATTTAAAATCTTTGGAAATAGCTTAAAATATTAAATTTTTTCTGAAATCCTATGAAATTCCTCAACTCTTTGAAATAAATTTTCTTAAATCCATTAAAAAATTATAAAACCCCGTGAAATTAATTGAAATATCCTTTGAATCTTTTAAAATACCCTAAAATCTTTTAATTCCTTTTAAACGTTTTGAAATACATTGAAACTTTTTAAAGCTCTTGAAAATTCCTTCGAATTAAAAGAAAAATATCAAACTATTTTGAAATTTTCTAAATCTCTAGAAAATTCTTTGAAATCATTTAAAATTATTCGAATCTATTAAATGTGTCATAAGATAATTTAAACCCTTTAAAATCTTTCAAAATCCTTTAAAATTTTTATAAACTCTTGAAAATTCCTTGGAATTTTTAAAAATACCTTAAAATACTTTGGAATCTCTGACACTTTTTTAAAGCTTTTGAAAATTCCTTAGACGTTTTAAAAATATCCTAAAAATCCCTGACATTTCATAAAGCATCTTAAAATTCTTTAGGTAATTTAAAAATATCCGAAAGAGCTTGTATTATATATTCTTTAAAATCTTTGGAAATACCTTGAAATATTTAAGTCTGTCTGAAATCCCTCAACTCCTGTGAATAAATTCTTAAAAATCCATTAAAATATTATAAAACCCTGTGGAATTAATTGAAAGATTCTTTGGATCTTTTAAAATGCCCTAAAATGTTTCAAATCCATTAAATCCATTAAATCTTTTGAGAATACCATGGAATTTTAAAAAATACTTTAAAATCTTTAGTAATCTTAAAACTTTTTACATTTTAAAGCTCTTGAAAATTCCATGGATTTTGGAAAAATACACTCGAATCTTTTAAATCCTTTCGACCCTTAAAAGGATTAAAATAAAATAAAAATACCTTCGGATCTCTTAATTTATCATAAAATATTAAAAATTTTTTAAAATCGTTGAAAATACATTAAAATATTTGAAAATCTTTAAAATCATAAGAAATTAATCGCAGCTTAATAAATTCTTTGTCCAAACAAAGTCTTTAAGACACCATGAAAACTTTTTTAAATCCATAAAAAACATTTTTTTTTAATTCCCCAAAATAATTCAAATCCTTTGAAATCCTTTCAAACTTTTGAAAATTATTCGAATCTATTACCTTGGACTTCTTTGGAAATACCTTAGAATATTACATTCTTTCTGAAACCCCACGAAATCCCTCACCTTTTGTGAATACATTCTTTCAAATCCATTTAAAAATGATAAAACCCCGTGAAACTAAATGAAAGATCCTTTGGATCTTTTAAAACACCCTAAAATGTTTCAAATCCTTTAAAACGTTATAAAATTTATTGACATTTTTTAAAGCTCTTGAAAATTCTTTCAAATTAACAAAATCCACTCTTTTGAAATTTTTTAAACCTCCAGAAAATTCTTTGAAATCATTTGAAATTATTCGAATCTATTACATGTCCCTAGAATATTTTAAATTCCTTAAAATCTTTCAAAATCCCTTGAAATTGATTAAAACTCTTGAAAATTCCTTAGGCTTTTTAAAAATACCTTAAAATCTTTCAAATCCTTTGGAATCCCTGACATTTTTAAAGCTTTTGAAAATTCCTTAGACGTTTTAAAAATATCCTAAAAATCTTGTATTATATATTATTTAAAATCTTTGAAAATACATTAAAATATTTACAACGAAACCCTACGAAATCCTTCAACACCTGTTAATAAATTCTTTAAAATCCATTAAAATATTATAAAACACCGTAAAGTTAATTGAAAGATCATTTGGTTCTTTTAAAATAACCTAAAATCTTTCACATCCTTTAAATCGTTTAAAAATCCGTTGTAACTTCATAAAGCTCTTGAAAATACCCTTGAATTTTTTTAAATACATTAAAATCATTAAAAATCTTTAAAATTTTAAATATCTTGACAATTTCATGGATTTTTTTTTTAAATACACTAAAATCTTTTAAATACTTTCGACCCTGAAAATGATTGAAATCAATTCAAAATTCTTTCGAGTATTTTAAAATATCATAAAATATTTCAAATGAATGAATGAATTCTTTGAAATCCATTAAAATGTTATTAGATTCCATAAAATTAAAGGAAATCTGAAATTTCGAACATTATTAAAAGAATTAGAAAGCTTTTAGAATCCTTTAAAATCATTAGAATCTTATACAGTGCCCTTAAATCTTTTTAAATATTCTATAAACTTATGGATTCTACCAAATCGTTCAATATCTCGCGAAGCTCTAATTTTAAATCCATAAAAAACATTTAAATCCTTAGAAAAGTCTTCAGAATTTTTCAAACTTTTGAAAATGTCTTGAAATCTTTTAAAATGCCCTAAAATATGTCAAATTCTTTAAAAACATTCGAAATCCTTTGAAATTTTAGTCAACTCTTGAAAATTTCTTGAACTTTTTGAAAATACCATAAAATCTTTAAGAATCCATGAGGTTTTTTAAAAGCTTTTAAAAATTCCTTAGAAACTTTAAAAATATCTTAAGAATCTCGTATTATATATTATTTTTAATCTTTGGAAATACCTTTAAATATTTAAATCTCTGAAATCCTACGAATACCTCAACTCTTGTGATTAAATTCTTTAAAATCCATTGAAGTATTATAAAACCCCGTGATATTAATTGAAAGATCTTTTAAAATACCTTAAAATCTGTCAATTCTTTTAAACCGTTTTGAAATCTATTGATACTTTTTAAAGCTTTTGAAAATACCTTGGAATTTTAAAAAATACTTTAAAATATTAAAAATCTTCTGTAATTTTAAAACTTTTTAAATTTTAAAGCTCTTGAAAATTCCATAAGAAATTAATCGAATCTTGTTAATGAATTCTTTGAAATCTATTAAAATGTTATTAGATTCTGCCAAATCGTTCAATATTTTGCGAAACTCTCACAAAGCCTTTAAGACACCCTGAATTTTTTTTAAATCAATAAAAAACATTTAAATCCTAAGAAATGTCTTCAGAATCTATTAAATGTATCCTAAGATATTTTAAAATCCATAAAATATTTCAAAATCCATTGAAATATTTAAAAATTGAAAACTCCTTGGACTTTTTTAATATAACTTAAAATATTTAAAATCCTTTGGAATCTGACATTTTTTTAAAGCTTTTGAAAATTCCTTAAACGTTTTAAAAGTATTCTAAAAATCTTGTATTATACATTATTTAAAATCTTTGGAAATAATTTAAAATATTACAATCTTTCTGAAAACATAAGAAATCCCTCAACTCTTGTGAATAAATTCTTTAAAATCCATTAAAAAATTATAAAACCCGGTGAAAATAATTGAAAGATCCTTTGGATCTTTTAAAATACCCTAAAATGTTTCAAATCCTTTAAAACGTTTTGAAATCTATTGAAATTTGTTAAAGCTCTTGAAAATTCCTTCAAACTAAAAAAAATCCGTGAAATTAATTGAAAGATTCTTTGCATCTTTTAAAATGCCCTAAAATCTTTCAAATCCATTAAATCGTTTTAAAATTCGTTGTACCCTTTTAAAGCTCTTGAAAATACCTTGGAATTTTTAAAAATACTTTAAAGCCTTAAGAATCCTTTGGAATCCCTGACATTTTTTAAAGCTTTTGAAAATTCTTCCGGTGTTTTAAAAGTATCCGAAAAAGCTTGTATTATATATATTTTTAAATCTTTGGAAATATCTTAGGATATTTAAATCTCTGAAATCCTAGGAAATGCCTCAACGCTTTTGAATAAATTCTTTAAAATCCGTTAAAAAATTATAAAACTCCGTGCAATTAATTGACAGATTCTTTGGATTTTTTTAAATACCCAAAAATCTTTAAATTCCTTCAAAACGTTTTGAAATCTATTGAAAATTGTTCAAACTATTGAAAATTCCTTCGAATTGAAAAAAAAATTTCAAACTCTTTTGGAATTTTCTAAATCTCCAGAAAAATCTTTAAAATCATTTTAACTTGTTCGAATCTATTAAATTTATGCAAAGATATTTTAAACCCTTTAAAATCTTTCAAAATCCTTTGAAACTTTTTGAAACTCTTGAAAATTCCTTGAATTTTTAAATATACCCTAAAATCTTCAAAATCCTTTGGAATCCCTGACATTTTTTAAAGCTTTTTAAAATTCTTTAGGTATTTTAAAAATATCCGAAAAAGCATGTATTATATATTCTTTAAAATCTTTGGAAATACCTTGAAATATTTAAATCTTTCTGAAATCCCTCAACTCAAACTTTTTAAAGCTTTTGAAAATACCTTGGAATTTTTAAAAATACTTTAAACTCTTTAGTAATCTTAAAACTTTTTATATTTTAAAGCTCTTGAAAATTCCATGGATTTTCGAAAAATACACTAGAATCTTTTAAATCCTTTCGACCCTTAAAATGATTAAAATAAAATAAAAATACCTTCGAATCTCTTAAAATATCATAAAATGTTTTAAATTCTTTAGATTCTTTGAAAATACCTTAAAATATTAAAAAATCTTTAAAATCGAAGCTTGTTAATAAATTCTTTGAAATCCATTAAAATGTTATAAGATTCCGTAAAATTAAAGGAAATATGAAATTTCGTGAAATTCTGAACATTATTAACAGACCTAGAAAGTTTTTCGAATTCCTAAAAATTTAAATTAAAATATTAAAATTAATAAATATAATAATAATTTTAAATAAAAATTTAAAAATTTTAAATAAAATAATAATTTTAATAAATTAAAATTAAATTAAAAAATTTAAATTAAAAATTAAAATCCTCAGAAATCTTAAACAGTCCACCTAAAACTTTTTAAATGTCTACAGATTTTTAAAACTCTTAAAAATGTCTTGCAATCTTTTAAAACGCCCTAAAATATTTCAAATCCTTTGAAATCGCTTTAAACTTTTTTTCTTAAAAATTAAAAAAAAATTCCAACTCTTTTGAAATTTTCTAAATCTCCAGAAAATTCTTTGAAATCATTTAAAATTAATGAAATCTATCTAATGTTTCATAAGATATCTTAAAACCTTTAAAATCTTTCAAAATCCCTTGAAAAATTTTTTTAACTCTTGAAAATTCCTTGGAATTTTTAAAAATACCTTAAAATCTTTAAAATCCTTTGGAATCCGTGAAATTAATTGAAAGATTTTTTGGATCATTTAAAATACCCTAAAATCTTTCAAATCCTTTAAAAAGTTTTGAAATCTATTAAAACTTTTTAAAGCTCTTGAAATTACCTTGGAATTTTTCAAAATACCTTAAAATCTGTTGAAATTTCCAAATTTCCAGGTCCTTCCCTACCTGCAGTCACCTTCGTTTAATTTTAATATTACATCTTTCATTATTTTAATTAAAGATTAAAAACGTACGATATCTTGCTCTGGAATTTCCATGGGTTTTCCGGTGAGAAAGGAAGTCAGGACTCCCCTGCGAGTTATAGGGGCTGATGGATCCGATCCAGAATCTGTCGCTTTGTTTTCAACGTCATTATTCTCCGGTGACTTTTTCGCTGTTACAGATTCCTCTGAAATGTTTTTTTTTTTATTTCACGAATCGATGAAAATTCGAGAATGAAAATTTCCCGAGAAATTCAGGATTTTTCAAGATATAATTTATATAGTTTTATATAAATGATTTCTTTTTTCATTTTTTACGAACTCAATCAATATGATTAATTCAGAAAGGTTTGCTGAATTATATTACAAGGTATTCTTAAATATTTATCACCATCGATTAATTAAATAATTAAGTATTACGAAAAACATAATTAATCATTTCTTGAAATTGTCTCTAAAGTCCACGAATTTTAATAATAATACTGAACTTTTAACTAAATAGTTACATTCATTATCAAACAAAAAGATTAATTTTTTAATAAAAAAAAAAGATTTTTCAACAAAATACATGAATTCTCAACGACACAGTTGAATTTTCATCTACAAAGGAGATTAATTTGTAACCAAAAAGATTACATATCTACCAAAAACACGAGTTCTCAACGAAATACATGAATTTTGAACTGAACAAGATCAACTTTCAACCAAACGCGAAATAGTAAAATCTCAGTCGAAAAAATTAATTTTGCATAAAGAAAATTTTTTCCAACAAAGATATAAATTTTCAACTGAAATATATGAACTTTTAACCCAAAAGATGAATTTTCAGACAAGAATATTAATTTTCAAATGAACAGATCCATTTTTCACCAAAAAGACGTTTTTTTGAACAAAATAGATGAATTTCCAAACAAATATTTAAATTCTAAACTAAAAAAAAAAAAACATTTTTCAGTCAAAGAAATGAAATGATTAAATTCTTAGAAAATTAATTTTCCACAAAAAGAAAACAAATTTTCAAAAATATAGGTAAATTTTATTTTAAATATTTAAATTTTTAGCGAATAGTAGAATTTTTAACCATGCGTGATAAATTCCGAAAAATAAATATTAATATTTTTAACTTAATTTTGATTTTAATTTTTAATACAAAAATTCCCTTTTTAGGAAAAATATTTGTATATTCTTATTGGGTTCTATTAATTCAGTTCGCATTTAAGCGAGAAAAACGAGAACAAGAAGCAATACTTTAAACAAAAAGATACATTTTTAACAGCGTATTTTAAACTTCAACTAAGTAATTTTATTTTCAACCAAAAGATTAATTTTCTACCAAAAAAGGCGACTTTTCAGCAAAATACATAAATTCTCAACCAGATAGTTTAACTTTAAACTAAAAAGTATCAATTTTCAACCGAATAGTTGAGTTTTTACCTAAAAAATATCCATTTTTTACAAAAAACGGAATAATTAAATATCCGGTCGAAAAAATTAATTTTGAAGACGAAAAAACCAACAAATTTTCAACTAAAATGATGAAATTTCGAATAAAATAGATGCATTTTTCACAAAAGTGTTTAATTTTTAACCAATTAGTTTTATTTTTAACAAAAAAGATAAATTTCTAAACAAGATTTATTTTCTACCAAAAAGACAAATTTTCAACCAAACAGTTGCATTTTTATCTAAGAAATATCACTTTTCACCTAAAAATGGAACAGTTAAATTTGTAGTTGAAAGAATTAATATTGCACACAAAAAAGACAACAAATTTTTAGCCAGTCAAGAATTTTTTAAACAACAAAAATCAAATTTTAACCATGTAGTTTTATTTTTAAAACAAAAATGAATTTTCAAATAAAACGATGATTATTTAAATGAAATACTTGAATTTTCAACCAAACAAAACGAATTCTCAACTACAGAACATAATTTTTCAACCATTAGTTGAAGTTAAATTTTTAGTTAGAAAAAAATAAGTCAAGCAGAATATCAATTTTTAATTAAAATGGGGGATATTTATTTGGACTAGTTAAATTTGCAGTCAAAACATTAATTTTCGGTCCACGA
Organism: Belonocnema kinseyi; assembly: GCF_010883055.1. Lineage (NCBI taxonomy): Eukaryota > Metazoa > Arthropoda > Insecta > Hymenoptera > Cynipidae > Belonocnema > Belonocnema kinseyi. The sequence goes on from NC_046661.1 coordinate 94,439,231, forward strand.
AAATACGAAATTTCAACAAAATAGCTCAATTTTCAATTAAATTAATAAATCTTTAAAGAAAATAATAATTTTTTCAAAGAGTTCAACTTTCATCGTAAATAAAATTACATTTAAAAAATGTGACTTCTGATCGGAAAAATGTTGTATTTGATATTTCAATAAATTTTATTTTTTTATGTTTAATAAAAAACAATTGTCTTTCAAAAGATACGTGAATTTTCAACTAAAAACAGTGAATAAAAAAACCCAACAGACTCACAAAAAAATTGCATTACTTAAAAAAGCCCTGACAATGCTAGGCTTTTCAGTGATTCATTTTGTTACGTTAATATAGTTACTATTAGTAAATAAGCCATTAAGAGAGAAGATCCACAAGCCGATATTCCAAGTAAAATTAACAACTCACTGATTCCAGATAAAAATGTCGAAGATTGTATGATTGAAAAATCGATGATTCTATATAATTGAGATTAATCTATTCACATTTACAATATCTTTGAAAAAATCGATGATTGCATCCATTTTATCCTTAAAAATTAAAAAATCAAAAAAAAGCGACCTTCACATATTACTTAGGCTCTATTTCATTTTTCTTGCAAGATGTAGTTATTTGCAGTATGGAAAAAATGATTTTTTCAAACTTGAATCTGAATTAAATGAAATGTGATTTGCTTTATTAACGAAATATATAAAGTATTTGTTTGTCAATAAAAACATAACCTCAATTCAAGCTTATGCTCTTAAACTCCATTTTGTCGATATTTTCGAGCTATCAAAATAAATTTACCTTTCGTCATTGTGAAATATTTTTCTGTACGATTACTTGCGGTAATGATACTTGGCGTAAAACATTCACAGAGATGTTTAATGAATTAATTAATTATGAAACTATGAAACGTCGATACGCCGATCCCCGTGGTTCCGTTTTTTAATTCAGTTAAACAATGCTAGAGGGCGTAAGGACATCAGCGCCTCTGTCGAAGAAAAGTGGAAATTTTGCCTTTTGGCGCGAATCAGCGTGCTTAACCTCTTTATGAGTTTATGTCACGACTCACGAATACATTGTTGTTCTAAGGAAGTCAGTTTATTATAAATGTTATTCTTTTAAAAATGACGACGATTGCTCTACCCATCGAAAGTGATAATGTTGGTCCCAATTTGGAAGATAAATCATCACCGGAAAGTGAAAATGGGGACATTGAGTTAAATGTGCCAAACACGAGGAAGACGAGTGAAGTTTCAATTTCTTCGTCACAAAGGTGAGTAAAATTATCCTGAAAATGACCATTTTTCCACTATTTTTAATGCAGATTGTTCATTATAATGTTAAAAATTATTAATACTTACTAGAAACTAAACGAGCCAGTATTTTTTTTTTGTTTCACGCAAATTTTTAAATTAAAATATTCAATTAATATTAGATACTAAGATTTTATATTTTTTATATTCTATATATTATCTAAAATAAGTGACAAGAAAATTGGATAAAATTCAAAATTGAGTTTTCAAGAATTGGAAATTAATTTTTCCGTTTTCTTCAAATTCCAACAGTAGCATTTTCAAGAGTTGAAAATTGAGGAAAATAGAATTTTCAACGGTTGAATATTACGCTGTTAAAAATTCAATTTTTTCCTACAAATAATACTAAAATAATCCTCGATGGTTGAAAGATTATAAATCTTGTTCGGCATTGCATGATTTTTGTTTAAAAATATTATTTTTCGACGTAAAATAAAAACGCAACTTAAAAATGTTAATATTATGAATTTTTTTAAAATCTAATAATTTTTAAATAAAATTTTTCAATTTCTGTCGAAAGATACTAACAGAATCTAAAATTGTTCAAACTTGTTCAAGAATGTTAAAAATTGAAGAAAATGTAAAACTAAATTTTCAATACGCTTCAATTTTTAACAGTTATAAATTCTTTTTTTTTAGGAAAGCCTTAAAATTATAATAAATTTTTCCAAGATTCTAATTCTTGTTCAAATTATAATTACTTTTGTTTCAAAATACCAATTTTACACTAAACTCCAAACGAAATTTGAAATTATTAAAAAATTATTAATATTCTTTAAAATATAATGATTTTTTAATACAAATTTATGTTTTCGATGGAAAATACTCACAGAATCCAAAATTGTTCAAACTTTTTCAAGAATATTACGAAATTGAAGAAAATGTAAGACTAAATTTTCAATACTCTTCCATTTTTAACTGTTAAAAATTCTTTTTTTTTTCTACAGAAACCCCTAAAATTATAAAAAATTGTTCCAAGATTCTAAATCCTGTTCAATTTATAATAATTTTTGTTTAAAAATACTAATTTTCAATGTAAATCCCAAACGAAATTTAAAATTAAAAAAATGATTAAACTTCTTTAAAATATAATGATTTTTAAATTAAAATTTCAATTTTGGGCGAAAAATACTAACAGAATTCAAAATACTTCTAGCTTGTTCAAAAATATAAAAAAAATTTCTTCTTTAAAAAGCTACTAATATAATAAAAAGTTGTTGAAAGATTCTTAATCTTGTTTAAAATATAATAAATTTTGTTTAAAAATATGGATTTTCGATGTAAAATAAAAACGCAACTTAAAATCGTTAAATATTATAAATCCTCATTAAAATATAAGAACTTATTTATCAGAATTTTCAATTTCCGTCGAAAGACACTAATAGACGCCAAAATTGTTCAAGAATATTAAAAATTGAAGAAAACGGATAACTAAATTTTCAATTTTCAACTGTTAAAAATAATTTTTTTCTACGGAAAACACTAAAATTATCCAAAATTGGTAAAATATTCTAAATCTTGTTCAAATTATAATCATTTTTGTTTTAAAATACCAATTTTCAATGTAAACCCCAAACGAAATTTGAAATGATTAAAAAATGATGAATATTCAATGATTTCTTAATAAAAATTTCTGTTTTCGACGAAAAATACTAACAGAATCTAAAAATGTTCAAGAATATTAAAAATTGAAGAAAATTGAAAACTAAATTTTTAATACTATTTAAATTTCAACTGTTAAAAATTTAATATTTTTCTTAAAAACCAATAATATAATCAAAATTTTTCGATATTTTCCAATTTTCAACTGTTAAAAATTCAATTTTTTCTTACCAAAAACACTATGATAATAAAAAATTATTCAAAGATAATTAATTTTATTTAAAAATTTCAATTTTCGACGTAAAACGAAAGCGCAACTTCAAATTTTTAACAAATTATTCGTTTTTTTTTAATTGAATGATTTTGTAATAAAATTTTGCAATAGCTGATGAAAGACACTAACAGAATCCACAATTGTTCAGGAATATTTAAAATTGAAGAAAATTGAGAACTAAATTTTCAATACTGTTCAAATTTCAACTGTTCAAAAGTCTATTTTTGCCCTTCAAAACACTAAAATGATCCAAAACTGTTCAAAGATTCTATATCTTATTCAAATTATGATGACTTTTATTTTAAAATATCAATTTTCAATTTGAAACGCTAACTTACCTTAAAATTTATTATTAAAAAATTACGAATCTTCTCTAAAATCTAATAATTAAGGAATGCCAATTTTAGTTTTTGACGAAAAACACTAACAGAATCCGAAATTGTTTAAGCTTGTTCAATAATATTGAAAAATGGAGAAAAATAAATTTTAAACTTTCTTCAATTTTCTCCAGTTGAAGTTTTAATTGTTAAAAATAAAATTTGGTTCCGACGAAAAATACTAAAATAATCCAAAATAATTTAAAGATTCTAGATTTTGTTCAAATTATAATGACTTTTGTTTAAAAATACCTTCTAGCTTGTTCAAAAATATTAAAAACCGAAGGAAATTGAAGACTAAATTTTCAATATTCTTTAATTTTCAACTGTTTAAAATTAAATATTTTCCTACAAAAGAACACTAACATAATGAAAAATGGTTAAAAAATTCTGAATCTTTTTTAAATTATAATGACTTTTGTTAAAAAATATTCATTTTCGACGTAAAACGAAAACGCAATTTAAAATTGTAAAATATTGCGAAACTTATTTTAAATATAATAATTTTTCAATGAAAATTTCCATTTTTGAGAAAAAATACTAACAAAATCCAAAATTGTTTAAGCTGGTTCAAGAATATTCAAAATGGAAAAAATTGAAAAGTGAATTTTCAATATTCTTCATTTTTCAACTTATAAAATTCAAATTTTCCGACAAAAAACACTAACATAATCCAAAATAGTTCAAAGATGTTAAATTGTGTGTAAATTATAATGACTTTTTTTTAAATACTAATTTTCAATGTAAAAGCCAAACGCAACTTCAAATAGTGATTTTTTAATAAAAATTTTAATTACCGACGAAAAAAATTAACAGAATCGACAATTGTTTAAGTTTATTCAAGAATATTAAAAATGTAAGAAAATTGAAAACTAAATGTTCATTATTCTTCAATTTTCTGCTGTTAAAAATCTAATTTTTTCCTACGGGAACACTAAAATGAGCAAAAATTGTTAAATGATTCTAAATCTTGTTCAAAATATAATGACTAATTAAAAAATATTAATTGTAGGCGTAAAGCGAAAAAACAAATTAAAACTGTTAAATATTTTGATTCTTCTTTGAAAAATAATCATTTTTCAATGAAAATTTTAATTTTCGCCTAAAAATACTAAAAATGTTTGAAAAATATTAAAAATTCTAAGAACTGATAACTAAATTTCCAATACTCTTTAATTTTCAACTGTTAAAAATAAAATTTTTTCCTACAAGAGAACAATAACATAATCCAAAATAGTTCAAAAATGTTAAATGTTGTTCAAATTATGACTTTTTTTTAAATACTAATTTTCAATGTAAAAGCCAAACGCAACTTCAAATAGTGATTTTTTAATAAAAATTTTAATTACTGACGAAAAAAATTAACAAAATCCACAATTGTTTAAGCTTGTTCAAGAACATTAAAAATTTAAGAAAATTGAAAACTAAATATTCATAATTCTTTAATTTTCTGCTGTTAAAAATCTAATTTTTTCCTACGAAAACACTAAAATCACCAAAAATTGTTAATTGATTCTAAATCTTGTTCAAAATATAATGACTTGTTAAAAATATTAATTGTAGGCGTAAAGCGAAAAAACAAATTAAAACTGTTAAATATTTTTAATCTTCTTTGAAAAATAATCATTTTTCAATGAAAATTTTAATTTTCGACTAAAAATACTAAAAATGTTTGAAGAATATTAAAAATTGTAAAAATTGATAACTAAATTTCAAATAGTCTTTAATTTTCAACATTCTAAATCTTTTTCAAATTATAATGATTTTTGTTATAAAAATATTCATTTTCGACGTGAAACGAAGACGCAATTTAAAATTGTTAAATATTGTGAAACTTATTTGAAACATAATGATTTTTTAATGAAAATTTCCATTATTGAAGAAAAATACTAACAAAATCCAAATTGTTCAAGCTGGTTCAAGAATATTAAAAATGGAAAAAATTACAAACTGAATTTTCAATAATTTTCACTTTTCAACTGTTAAAAGTTCAATTTTTTTTCGACAAAGAAGACTAGCATAATCAAAAATAGTTCAAAGATTTTAAATCTTCTACTAATTGTAATGACTTTTTTTTAAATACCAATTTTCAATGTAAAAGCCAAACGCAACTTAAAATAATGATTTTCTAATAAAAATTGCAATTACCGACGAAATAAATTAACAAAATGCACAATAGTTTAAGCTTGTTCAGATTATTAAAAATTGAAGAAAACTGAACACTGAAAGTTCATTTTTCTTCAATTTTCTACTGTTAAAATTGGATTTTTTCCCTACGGAAACACTAAAATTACCAAAAATTGTTCAAAGATTCTAAATCTTATTCAAATTATAATGACTTTTTTAAAGTATCAATTTTCGTCGTGAAACGCAAACTAGATACTTTTTTAATACTTTTTAATTTTCTACTGTTAAAAATTCAATTTTTTCCTTAAGGGCCACTAATATAATCATAAATTGTTCAAAGATGCTAAATCTTGTTCAAAATATAATGACTTGTTAAAAAATATTAATTGTCAACGTAATGTGAAGAAACAAATTAAAATTGTTAAATATTTCGAATCTTCTTTGAAAAATAATGTTTTTCTACTAAAAATGTTAATTTTTTGATTAAAAATACTAAAAATGTTTGAAAACTATTAAAAATTGTAAAAATTGATAAATAAATTTCCAATACTCTTTAATTTTTAATTGTTGAAAATTTATTTTTTCCTACGAAGGTCACTAACACCATCAAAAATTGTTCAAAGATTTTAAATCTGGTTCAAAAATATTAATTTTCGATGGAAATCAAATAAGGAACTTAAAATTGTTAAATATTATGAATCCTCTTTAAAATGTAATGATAATTTAATATAATTTTCAATTTTCGACGAAAAATACTATCAAAATCTACAATTGTTCAAGCTTGCTCCAGAATATTAAAAATTGAAACAAATTAAAAACTAAAAATACTACAAATTGTTGAAGAATATTAAAAATTGAAAAAAATTGATAACTAAATTTCCAATACTCTTTCATTTTCAACTGTTAAAAATTATTTTTTTTTCCTGCGAAGATCACTAGCATAATAAAAATGTTTTCAAATTATAGTACTTTTATTCAAAAACATTATTTATCGGCGGAAACCGAAAACGTAACTTAAAATTGTTAAGTATTATGAATCTCTTTTTAAATGTAACGATTCTTTATTAAAAAATTTCAATTTTAAACAAAAAATACTAACAAAATCTACAACTTTTCAAAAATATTAAAAATTGAAAAACAATTCAACTGTTAAAAATTCAATTTTTTTGACAAGAAACACTAACATAATCCAAAATAGTTTAAAGATTTAAAATGTTGTTGAAATTATAACGACTTTTTTTAATACTAAATTTCAATGTAAAAGCCAAACGCAACTTAAAATAATGATTTTAAAAATAAAAATGTCTATTAACGACGAAATAAATTAATAGAATCCACAATTGTTTAAGCTTGTTCAAGAACATTAAAAACGTAAGAAAATTGAAAACTGAATGTTCATTATTCTTCAATTTTCAACTGCTAAAAATCATTTTTTCCAACGGAAACAACAAAATGATCAAAATAGTTAAAAGATTATAAATCTTGTTTAAATTATAATTATTTTATTTAAAAATATCAATTCTAAAAAATTGAAAACAGAATTTTCAAGTTTCTTCAGTTTTCAACAGTTATATTTTCATCGGTTCAAAATTTAATTTTTTTTTGGTTCGAAAAACTCTTAATCGAAAACTGTTGAACGATTATAATAATTCACGTTGAAATTATAACAAATTTTGTTTAAAAATATCAATTTTCATTGTAAAACCCAAACGTAACTTAAAATTGTTAAAAAGTTATGAATCTGCTTTGAAATCTTATTATTTTATAATAAAAATTTCAATTTTCGGCGGAAAATACTAACAGAAATCAAAATTTCTGAGACTTGCTCAAGAAAATTAATATTAAAAAATTGTTCAAAGATTCTAAATCTGGTTCAAATTATAATGACTTCTAAATATAATTTAGAATTTTCATTCTTTCTGTTTTGAAGCCTCGCAAATTCAAATCCAACTGAAAATGTAACAGCAGAAATTCCAATTACTGAAACTAAAATGTCTTCTTTTCAAGAAGAGGAAAGAACTGTCGATAATTCTGAAGATGAGCCTAAAATCAATATTTCTGACTCATCTGATGAAAGTATCAATAAAAAAAATCTAGAAACTGCTCAGAACGATCAAGACTCAAACACTTCATCTTCAAAAAATGAGATTGAAGACAATTTGCCCTTCCAAAATGACGATAAAGATTTTCCAAAAGAAGATTCTTCTTCAAGCATTTCTAGACATTCAAATTCTCAAAAACAGCCTCAAGAAAAAATAAGAGAACTTAAATCGAATGAATCAAAAATTAATAAAATTGACGGTGGAGATTTTTCTTCAAGCACTTCTGTTAATTCAAATTCTGAAGAAGAGTCTCAAGAAAAAGTAGAAGAAGTTAAATCAAATGAAGAAAAAATGACCAAAATTGACGGTAAAATTCTTAGCTCGGATGACGAAGATGATTGTACGAGTTTTAAGCTTAATAAAAGTTCGAAATCGAGTACAAAAAAGGCTTTTGCAATCGTCGACAGTGAATCTGACGATGAAGGATTTTTTCCATCAAAGAAGGAAACTGAGGAAAAAGAAGAAACAGGTTCAGTTTCAAAAACGTCTGAGAATAGAGAAACAGTCTCAAAATCTAAAAAGAAATCAAGAATTACAAATATTTTAGATCTAGATAGTGATTCAGAGGACGAAATATTTTCTAAATCAAAGAAACAAAATGGTGAAAAAGATGAAACAGGTTCAGTTTCAGAAGTATCTGAAAATAGAGAAACATCGTTAAATTCAAAAAAGAAATCAAGGCTAATGAATATTTTAGATAGCGACTCTGAAGATGATTCAATAAATAAGGAAGAAACATCTCAAAATCAGACTCAGGTAAATTTAAATGTGAATTAACATTTTTTATATTCTTTATTTTTATTTATTGAAATTCTTCGGTGTTTTCCTTTTTTAAATTCCCCTCTTTTCACCTATTCTGGAAAAATCTCCCGGGTTTTCACTTTTCTTTTTAAATATATGACATTTAAAAATGAAAGGACATAATTATGTAAGCAAAATTTAATTAATATTGTTTTAATTTAATTAAATAGGAAGAGTTGAAAAATATACAGTAATTTTAAAAAGAATTATTAGAAAGTGAACAATTTTTAATTGAAACATTCAAAATTGATTCACTAAAATTTTTAATCTTTGTAGGACTCTTGAGCATTTTTAAATTTTATTTTTAAATTCAAATCTGTATGCAGTTTACAAATGTTGATTTGTACTTTAATTTTTATAACACTCTTGAAAATCTCTTTTTATTTAAAAAAAAATCCTGAAAAGTTTAAAATTATTTGAAATCTCTTCAAATTATTGAAATCACATAAAAATTACGCAGAATCTTTTGAAATTTCACAAAAGCTTTAAAATTCTTTAAAAATTTTGCAAATATCTTAAAATATTTGAAAATCTTTTAAATCCTAAGAAGTTGCTCAATTCTTGTCAGTGGATTCTTTGAAATCCATTAAAATATTATAAAATTCCGTAAAATTAAAGGAAATCTGATATTTCTTGAAATCATTAAAACCGTCGGAAAGGTTATAACATTCCTTGGAATCTTTTAAAATAGCCAAAAATCTTATAGATCCTTTAAAATCGTTCCATATCTGCCAAAATTCTAGTAAATTCTTTAAAACTCCATGACATTTTTTTCTTAATTCTTCAAAACCATAAAAGTTCTTGGTAATTTTTTTTTTAAATTTGCAATCTCTTAAAAATGAATTGAAATCTTTTGAATTACCCTAAAATATTTGAAATATTTTGAATTCCGTTGAAACTGTTTAAAGCTCTTGAAAATTCCTTGGAATATTCCAAAATACCCTAAAATTCTTGGAAATCCTTTGAAATCTTCAAAACTTTTTAAAGTTTTTGAAAATTCCTTGAGATTGTTTAAAATACTTAAAATAATTGAAATCTATTACAAATTCCTAAGAATTTTTTTCATACTCTAAAATATTAAAAATCCTTCGAAATTCCATGAAACTTTTCATAGTTGTGGAAAATTCCTGGAATTTACAAAAAAATAACCTAAAATTCTTTAAAATCCGATCAAATTATTGAAATATTTTCAAATCCCTTAAAACTTTTTAAAGTTCTCGAGAACTCCTTAACATTTTTATTATTATTCTTAAATCTTTAGAACCATTTGGAATTATTTCAAATAATGTAAATCCATTAAAAAATCCTTGAAATCTTTTAAATTACTCTAACATATTTAAAATCATGTGAAATCGTTTTGAATCTTTGTAAATCCCTTGGCATTTTCGAAAGTTCTTGAAAATTCTCTGGAAGTTTTAATAATATCCAAACATCATTTGAAACCCGTTAAAATAATTAAAATCTATTGAAAATACTTCAGAATCTTTTAAAATACTCAAAAATATTTGAAATTTTTGAAAAAAATATTTTACATTCTTTGAAATATTTTCAAATAGATGAAATATTTGAAATATTTTCAAATGAAATTTCCTTGAAATTGATTTTTTAAAAACCGTAAAATCGTTTGAAATCCTTTTGGAATTTCTTCAAAATAATTGAAGTGAATAAAAAATTCTTTGGAACTTTTTAAAGTATCTCAAAGTGTTTCAAATACTTTTAAATATTTTGAAATCCCTTGAAACTGATCAAAGCTCTTGAAAATTTCTTGTTTTTTTTAAATACCCAAAATTTCGTTGAAATCATTAGAATTTTTAAAGAAATTGTTAAATCTTTAAAATCTATTTGATTCCCTTCAAATAATTTAAATCTATTAAAAAATCCTTGGAATCTTTTAAAATACCCTTAAATGTTTAAAATCCTTTGAAATACCTTCAAATAATTGAAATCTATTAAAAACTCCTTGGGATGTTAAAAAAAAACTTAAGCGATTCAAAATTCTTTGAAATCTTTTAAAACTTTTTCTAGCTCTACAAAATTCCTTTGAATATTTCAAAGTACTCAAAAATCCTTTGAAACCCGTTAAAATGATTAAAATCTATTGAAAATACTTCAGAATCTTTTAAAATACTCAAAAATATTTCATATTCTTTGAAATATTTTCAAATAATGAAATATTTGAAATATTTTCAAATAAAATTTCCTTGAAATCTATTTTTTATATACCGTAAAATTGTTTGAAATCCTTTCGGAATTTCTTCAAAATAATTGAAGTGAATAAAAAATTCATTGGAATCTTTTAAAGTATCTGAAAGTGTTTCAAATACTTTTAAATATTTTGAAATCCCTTGAAACTGATCAAAGCTCTTGAAAATTTCTTGTTTTTTTAAGGCCATGTGACGAGTGGGTCACGTGACCAGATTCCTAACTTACCGACACCTTTTCTGTTTCCCAACTTATTTTCAAACGAAACGCCACATCGAGTTGAAATTTTGAGAAACTAAATAAGAAGCACTAATAAACATGTGTCTGGTCCTAAATTTTTAGAATTATGGAAAAAGTTTTTTTTGTCAACAATTTTTTTTTGCTTTTTTCATAATTATAAAAATTTATGACCAGACACATGTTTATTAGCGCTTCTTATTTTGTTTCTCAAATTTTCAACTTGATGTGGCGTTTAGTTTGAAAATAAGTTGGGAAACAGAAAAGGTGTCGGTAAGGTAGGAATCTGATCACGTGACCCACTCGTCACATGGCCTTAAATACCCAAAATTTCGTTGAAATCATTAGAATTTTTAAAGAAATTGTTAAATCTTTAAAATATATTTGATTCCCTTCAAATAATTTAAATCTATTAAAAAATCCTTGAAATCTTTTAAAATACCCTTAAATGTTTAAAATCCTTTGAAATACCTTCAAATAATTGAAATCTATTAAAAACTCCTTGGGATGTTTAAAAAAAAAACTTAAGCGATTAAAAATTCTTTGAAATCTTTTAAAAAATTTTCTAGCTCTACAAAATTCCTTTGAATATTTCAAAAAACCCTAAAATCCTTCAAAACTCCTTTAAATGACTAAAATTTATTGGAAATACTTCGGAATCTTTTTAAATATTTCAGATCCTTTGAAATCTTTTGAAATCCGTTTACACTTTTTAAAACTTCAAAATACCTTGGAATTTATTTAAAAAAACCGTAAAATCGTTTAAAATCCTTTGGGATTCCTTCAAATAATAATTAAAGTGAATTAAAAATTTTTCGGAATCTTTTAAACTATCTGAAAGTGTTTCAAATACTTTGGAATATTTCTAAATCTCTGGCAACTTTTCAAAGCTATTAAAAATTTCTTGTTTTTTTCCTTGAAACTTTTTAAAGTTATTGGGTATTCCTTGGAATTGTGAAAATATTCCTAAATCGTTATAATTATTTGGAATCTATATAAATAATTTATATCCATTAAAAAATCCCTGGAATCTTTTAAAATACCCTAAAATCCTTAAAATCCTTTAGAATCCCTTCAAATAATTGAAATCATTTAAAAATTCCTTGGGATGTTTTTTTAAAAAAAACTTAAGAGATTTATAATTCTTTGAAATCCTTTGAAACTTTTTCTAGCTCTAAAAAATTCCTTTGAATTTTTCAAAATACCCTAAAATCCTTTAAAACCCGTTTAAATGATTAAAATCTATTGAAAATACTTCGGAATGTTTTTAAATAATTCAAAATATTTTAGATCCTTTGAAATCCCTTTACTCTTTTTAAATTTAAAAATTCCTTGAAATTTATATTTTAAAAAACCGTTGAATCGTTTGAAATCCTTTGGAATTCCTTCAAATAATTGAAGTCAATCAGAAATTCTTCGGAATCTTTTAAAGTATCTAAAAGTTTCTCAAATACCTTGAAATATTTTGAAATTCCTTGAAACTTTTCAAAGCTCTTGAAAATTTCTTTTACTTTTTAATAACCAAAAATTCGTTGAAGTCATTAGAGTTTTTAAAGAAATTTTTAAATCTTTAAAATCTATTTGAATCCCTCAAAATAATTTAGATTTATTTTTAAAATCCTTGAAATCTTTTAATATATCCTAAAATATGTGAAATATTTTGAAATTTCTTGAAACTTTTTAAGGTGATTAAGAATTTTTTGGAATCGTTAAAAGATTCTGAGATCTTTATAATTATTTAGAATCTATTCATATAATTTGTATCAATCAAAAAATCCTTGAAATATTTTAAAATATCTTAAGATCTTATAAAATACCCTAAAATCTTTAAATCCTTTGGAATACCTTCAAATAATTGAAATCTGTTAAAAATGCCTCGGGATGTTAAAAAAAACAACTTAAGCGATTTAAAATTCTAGCTCTAGAAAATGCCTTTGAATTTTTCAAAATACTCTAAAATCCTTTGAACCCCTTAAGAAGGATTAAAATCTATTGAAAATACTTCAGAAAATTAAAAAATATATCACTTTTCCTAGCTTAAAAAAATTCCTTTGCACTTTTCAAAATACCCAAAAGCCCTTTGAAACCCGTTAAAATGATTAAAATCTATTAAAAATACTTTGGAACCTTTTAAAATATTTCAAAATATTTCAGATCCTTTGAAATCTTTTGAAATCTCTTTACACTTTTTAATGCTTAAAAATTCCTTGGAATTTATAAAAAAAAACAATGTAAAATCGTTTGAAATCCTTAGAATTCTTAAAAAACCCTTATAATATTAAAATACCCTAAAATATTTTAAATCTTTTAGAATCCCTTCAAAAAATTTAAATCTATTAAAAATTTCTTGGGATGTTTTAAAAAAAAATTGAGATTTAAAATTCTTTGAAATCTTTTGAAACTTTTTTCTAGCTCTAGAAAATTCCTTTACATTTTTCAAAATTTCCTAAAATCCTTTGAAACGATTTAAATCTATTGAAAATACTTCAGAATTTTTTAAAATGTTTCAAAATATTTCAAAATATTTCAGATACTTTGAAATCTTTTGAAATCTCTACGCTTTTTAAAACTTAAAAATTCCTTGGAATTTATAAAAAAGAATACCGTTAAATCGTTTGAAATCCTTTGGAATTCCTTCAACTAATTGAAATCTATTAAAAATTCCTTTGGATGATTAAAAAAAAATCTTAAGAGATTTATAATTCTTTGAAATCTTTTGAAACTTTTTCCAGCTCTAGAAAATTCCTTTGAGTTTTTCAAAATTTCCTAAAATCCTTTGAAACGATTTAAATCTATTGAAAATACTTCAGAATTTTTTAAAATGTTTCAAAATATTTCAAAATATTTCAGATACTTTGAAATCTTTTGAAATCTCTACGCTTTTTAAAACTTAAAAATTCCTTGGAATTTATAAAAAAGAATACCGTTAAATCGTTTGAAATCCTTTGGAATTCCTTCAACTAATTGAAATCTATTAAAAATTCCTTTGGATGATTAAAAAAAAAATCTTAAGAGATTTATAATTCTTTGAAATCTTTTGAAACTTTTTCCAGCTCTAGAAAATTCCTTTGAGTTTTTCAAAATACCCTAAAATCCTTTGAAACCCGTTTAAATGAATAAAATCGATTGAAAATACTTCCAAATCTTTTAAAATATTTCAAAATATTTCCGATTCTTTGAAATCTTTTGAAATCTCTTTACACTTTTTAAAACTTAAAAATTCCTTGGAATTTATTAAAAAAAAAAAAAAACAATTAAATCCTTTGAAATTTTTTGGAATTTCTTCAAATATTTGAAGTTAATCCAAAATTCTTCAGAATCTTTTAAAGTATCTAAAAGTGTTTCAAATACTTCGAAATCCCTTGAAACTTTTCAAAGCTCTAGAAAATGTCTATTTTTTAAATAGCCAAAAATGTTCAAGAGCTTGAAATTTCAAGAGATTTCAAAGCATTCAAAAATAATTTAAGGTTTTTGAAGGTTCCAAGTAATTCTCAATCACTTAAAAAAAAGGCAAGAAATTTCAAAAGATTTCACATATTTTAGGATATTTTAAACGATTCCAAGAATTTTTTAGTAGATACTTTTTGATACTCAAAAAGATTCTAAAGAATTTTTTATTCACTTTAAATATCTTGAAGAAATTCCAAAGGGATTTCAAACGATTTTACGGTTTTTTAGAAATAAATTCCAAGGAATTTTTAAGTTAGGATTTAAATTATTTTTTAATTTAAGGATTTAAATTATTTGAAGGGATTCAAATAGATTTTAAAGATTTAAACATTTCATTAAAAATTCTAATAATTTCAATGATGTTTTGGGTGTTTGAAACAAGACATTTTCAAGAGCTTTGAAAGCTCTTGAATTTTTTTGAATTTTTAAAAAAAGCTCTTGAAAAAGTCTTTTTTTTAAATACCCAAAAATTCGTTGAAATCTTTAAAATTTTTAAAGGAATTTTTAAATCTTTAAAATCTGTTTGAATCCCTGAAATAATTTAAATATCTGAATATCCTAAAATATGTGAAATCGTTTCAAATTTCTTGAAACGTTTTAAAGTGATTAAAGATTTCTTGGAATTATTAAAATATTCTTAAATCTTTATAATTATTTGGAATTTATTTAAATAATTTATATCCATTAAAAAATCGTTGGAATCCTTTAAAATACCCTAAAATCTCCTAAATCCTTTGGGATACCTTCAAATAATTGAAATCTATTAAAAATTCCTTGGGATGTTTGAAAAAAAAAACTAAAGCGATTTAAAATTCTTTTAAATCTTTTCAAACTTTTTCTAGCTCTAAAAAGTTCCTTTAATTTTTTCAAAATACCCTCAAATCCTTTGAAACCCGTTAAATTGATTAAAATCGATTGAAAATATTTCAGAATCTTTTAAAATATTTCAAAATATTTTGAAATCCCTTTACAATTTTTAAAACTTAAAAATTCCTTGGAATTTATAAAAAAAATATCGTTAAATCGTTTGAAATCCTTTGGAATTCCTGCAAATAATTGAAGTGAATCAAAAATTCTTCGGAATCTTTTAAAGTATCTAAAAGTGTTTCAAATACTTTTAAATATTTGTAAGTCCTTTGGAACTTTTCAAAGCTCTTAAAAGTTTCTTGTTTTTTTTTTAATACCCAAACATTTGTTGAAATCTTTAGAATTTTTAAAGAAATTTCAAAATATATTTGAATCCCTTCAAATAATTTAAATCTATTTAAAAATTCTTGGAATCTTTTAAAATATCCTAAAATATGTAAAATCTTTTCAATTTTCTTGAAACTTTTTAAAGTGATTGAGAATTCTTTGGAATCTTTAAAAAACTTAAATTATTTTAAATACGTTGAAATCTCTTAAAACTTCTTCAAGCTCTTGAAAATTCCTTTTTAATTTTTTAAAATACATTAAAATCCTTTACAATGTGCCAAATTATTAAAATCTCTTGAAAATACTACGAAATCCTTTAAAATACTTAAAAATATTTCAAATCCTTTGAAATTTTGAACCTGTTTTAATCTCTTGAAAATTCCTTGGAATTTTTAAAATACCTAAAATCTTAAGAATCCTTTGAAACTTTTTAAAGCTCTTGAAAAATTGTTAGAATTTTTAAAAGTACCCTAAAATCATTTTAAATCCCTTGAAATGATTATTTATTTTCATTATTTTTTTGAAAAAATATAATTCTTACTTCAAACAGGGAATTTCCTAAAAAAATTTATATTTTCGTCTTGGAACAGGTAATTTTGAAAATTGCTTGTTCCAAATCAGAATTTCTTTGAATTTACAATTTCTTTTTTTTAAAATAAAATTTGTTCAGAATTTGAAACTTTCATCTTATAAATTTTAGAAAAAGATAGTGTAAGGAATTATAATTTGATTTAAAAGAAGGAAATTTAAAAATAAAATCCGTGTACAAATTAAGAAGTATAATTCTTTCCTAAACTGTATTGTCCCAAAACATAATTTTCTAAATCTTTAAAAATGTTTAGAAATCTCTTGAAATCTTTAAAAATCATTTGAAATCATTAAAATCTCATGATCTTTTTTAAATTGACCGGGAGAAATAAATAATCGACCCAGAGAACAATAAAAACTTGTCAAGAATTTAAAATCACCTAGACATTCTGATATTAAATTCTATTTTTAATTTTTTAGAAATCAAAGCTAAAAAATTTAGTAGATTCTGATTCGGAAGAAAAAGCTTCTACAGACTCATCTAGTGATGAAAATTCTGAATCGCGTGACGAGAAGCAGAAAAAGATTCAAGCCAAAAAGGTGATTCGATAGAATATCAACATTCTCTCACTTTATTCATTAAAATTGGATTTTTTCGCTGATCCTAATTTTTTTTCAGACGTCAAATGTAATGAAAAATTTAGTAGATTCTGATGATTCCGCTGATGAAAGAAAGGAAAACGACCGAGCATTATCGGATGCAAGTGATGAAAATAAAGCTGACGGGAAACCAAAGGGAAAATCCGAGAAAAAAAGAGCGGTAATTTTAATTTTTAATATCTTTTTTACCCTTTTTTTTGTTGGGAACTTTTTTGATTTTTTTATCAAATATTAAATTTCCAGGGATCAGCGAGGGCTGCGAAAGATGCAGCGATGAAGGAAATTCACAGCGAGACGCAAAGATTGCTAAGAGAATCGGAATTGTCTCTTCCGTATCACAGACCAAAACAGCGCACATTGCAAGAATTTTTAAACAGAAAGAAAATCTCCTCTGCTCTTCCAAAAGCTCCAACTACAGCCGCTAAAGTTAAAATGTTTGCTGATATTATCAGGTGAGACAAATTTATTTTTTTTTAAATTATTTTATTATTAATAAATATAATATATTAAATATAGTCAATTTTTTTTCTTTGTCATATAAGTTTTATTTCAACCGGTTTTTTTTAAAAAGAATTAGTTAAATTTTTATGATTTTTAATTATGGTTTCATTCAGTTTAGAATGCGTAATTCGAAAATCTTTTACTTAGAAATTTTTCCATTTTTAATTTTTAGGCGTACATTTTAATTTCAAGAATTTTAAAATGCACTTTTGAAGACTTGAACATTAAAAAATTAGGTGCGTTTAAAATCAAAGATTTTGGAGAACAAATTTTGTATTTTTAAAATTGAATTGTACTTTAAAATTTAAAAATTGAATAATAATTGATTTTACAAGACGATTCGGAATTAGTTCGCAATTTTAGAATTTCCATATTAAAACTGTATAAACTATTTTCAATTTTAAAATAACATTAAAGTAATATATTCTTTTATAAAGGCTTTTATTAAATTTCTAATATGATTTCAGTCTAAAATCTGATATTTTTAAGTCATTCAATTTGAAATTATTTAATTCAGAAAACGAACAATTACTTAATATTTAAAAATATGTGACTTCATTTAAATTAGTAATTATAAATTGAATATTGAAAAATAAACACAAAAACTAAACTTCGAACGTTACAATTTTAATTTTTCTATTTAAAAAATTTTTAATTTGTAATTAAAGTTGATGATTTTTGATTATAAATAACAATTGACACATCTCATTCTTAAAAAAAATCGAGTATGTTGAAGTATTTCGAAGTTTTGAAAAAATTTATTAAAAATTTTAAACGATTTCAAAAAATTTAAACGAATTGTGAACGTGTGTCTAAAAAAATTTGGCTATTCGTACAAAAATTTCGGTGCAAATAGTCGACGGTCTAATTTAAAATCAAATATATATTTTGGCAGATTACGAACAAAAAATTTAGCTTTTCAAGAAGTTTGCAAGACTTGAGAAGAATAAAAAACATTTCCTAAGAAAGTTGAAAATTATTTATTATTTTGGAAATATTTGTTTAAGAAAATATTTGCAAAGATTGAGAAAGATTTACAAAATTATCAAAAATGATTGTGAAACATTTTAGGGATTTTTTTTTATTTGGCAGGATTAAAAAAATGTAGAATAAATTCGAATCATTTAAAAAGATGTTGGGAAGTTCAGAAAAAATTTAAAAACCAATTTAAAATTGGAAACATCTTAAAACAACGTGTTGATGTTTTAAGATTTTAAAATAAATTTTGAAGTTTTTTTAAAGGATTTTTAAATTATGTAAAATTAAAATAATTTAGCTTTTAATTTAAGAAGTGTTCAGTTTATAAAAAAAAGTAATCGTTCTATTTTTGATTTGTTGAGCTTAAAATTGCGTAAAATGATATAATTTTAAATTTTTTTAAATTTATTGATTGATTCTTCAATTTAGAGCATTGAACATAATAAAGTTGATTTATATTTTGCGAAATGAATCTTTGAACTCTATAATTTATAAATGTTCGAAAAAATGTATTTGGCTGTTTATCTGCATTCAATAAAAAATTGTTCCGTTTTGAAAACGTAAATTTTAAAAGTTTAAAACTCAAGAGTTCCAATTTGAGTGCTTTAATTTGCAGCAAAGTTTCTATTACTTCAAATGGAAACATTTTTAGCTTTAGAGTTCAATTTTTTAAATTTTATTGACCTTGAAAAATATTTGTGAAATAGAAAAAACACCCGGAGATGACCAGGAATTTATTTCATTGATTAAAACGGCCACCCTGATATAATAATCGTCAAATTTATACAATTACTTTGTCGAGATTGAAGCTAAATCTGTAAAATTGAAGTGTTTTATTTTGAAAATTTATACTAAAAAATTATGCAATTTTCAAGTTTTAGAACTAAAAATTTTACTAATAATTTTTTATTATTTATAGCTTTTTTATAGCTTTATATTTAACTATTCTATTTTTGGTTGAAAAATCGTTCATTTTTGTTGCACTGAAATGTTCTTTATTTAAAACTAATTTTTTTTTGGTTGAAATCAACTGTTTTTTATTTAAAATTAAAACTTTTTTCAAATTGAAATATCAACTAGTACATTTTTTTATGAAAGTTCAAGTACTTGCTTGAAAGTGAAACTTTTATGTTAAAAATTAATTTTTGTTGAAGATAGATAATTTTAATTGAAAATTTTTCTCTTGTCTTGAAAATTTAATTACTTTGTTGATAAATCTTTTTTTTCTTTGAATTTTTTTTTTTACTAAAAATATTTAAAAAATGATCTTCTTAGTTGGGAATTTATTTTTTCGATTGAAAATTTAACTATTCTAGTTATTATTCATCTTTGTACCATAAAATTTATCACTGTGGCTGAAGAGTTCACTATTTTGTGGAAAATTGGTCGATTTTGTTGGTTTAAAATATATTTATTATATTTTTGGTAGAAAATATATCTTTTTTTTTTAGTTGAAAATTCTACAATATTCCATCATTTTAGTTGAAAATTAATCTTTTTTTCTTGGAAATTAATTGTTCTATCTAAAAAGTTAATTATTCAATGTTTGGTTAAGAATTTACCTTTTTTACCGCAAAATTCATGTATTTTGTAGAAAATTCGTCTTTTTTTGTTGACATATTAATCCTCTTGGCTGGAAATTCACCTTTTCGGTTGAAGATTCAAGTATTCTAGTTACAGATTCATAATTTTTATTAAAAACTCATCTTTTTGTTAAAAAATTAATTTTTGTAACTTACAATTTAAATAATCCAGTTGAAAATTCATCGTTTTTGTTAAAAATAATTTTTTCCAATTAAGCATTTAATTATCCAAAGTCTGGATGAATTTTTTTTTCTTTTTTAGTTGAAAATGCACGTATTTTGTTGAAACTTTCTCTTGTGTTAAAAATTAATTTTCGAATTTTGTTGTAGAAAATTATCTTTTTATTTGAAGGTTAATCTTCTTGTTTCAAAATTCTTCTTTTCGGTTAAAAATTCAATATTCCAGTTAAATAATTTTCATTTTAGTTAAAAATTCTGTTTTAGTTTGGAAATAAAATTATTTGTTTGAAAGTTAAACTCTTTGGTTAAAAATTATATTTCTTTTTTGGGTGAAGCTTCGTCGTTTTAATTAAACATTAATTTCTTGGGTTGAAAAATGAGCTGTTTAATTGAAATACTGTTTTTTATTTTGATGTTTTTTGGCTGAAATATTATTTTTTTAACTGAAAATGTTACTATTATTCCAGCTCAATAATCCACAATTTTGGTTCAAAACTAATATCATTCATGGAACATTCATTTTTTGACTAAAAATTTATCCTTTCTAGTTGAAAATTCTTCTTTTTTGGCATAAATTAATCATCTTGGTTGAAAATTAAAATTTTTGGTCAAAAATTCAATTATTCTGGTTAAAGATTTATCATTTCAATTAAAAAATCATTTTTCTGGTTTAAAATTCAACTATTCCAGTTAAATATTTACAATTTTATTTTAAAATTCATCACTTTTTTTGAAAAAGTGACCATTCTTTGTGTAAATAATAATTTTCTTCACTGAAAGTTTAACCTATTCCAATTGAATATTCTATAGTTTTATATGAAAATTCATCTGTTTGGTTGAAGATTAATTTTTTTTAACTTGAAATTTTATTATTTAAGTTTTTGTTGAAAATAAAAGGTATATTTTTTGGTAAAAATACAATTTTTTGTTTGAAAATCCAAGTATTTGAGTTTAAGATTAATTGTTGTAGTTGAAAAATCTTATTTTTGGTTTAAAATTAATTTTGCAACTAAAAATGTGATCATTCCATATTCGGCTAAAAAATTATTATTTCTTAAATTTGAAATTCAACTATTTGGTTAAAAATTTGGCTTCTTTAATTAAAAATGCAACTATTTCGTTAAAACTTTATGTATTTTGTTGAAAATTGAGTTTTTTGGGAGAAAATTAATCTTTTTGATTTGAAAATTGATTTTCTTGTTTAAAAACTCATCTTTTTGATAAAAAAAAAATACGAGTGTTCCAGTTAAATATTCAGAATTTTAGTAGAAAATTCATCTTTTTGGTTTAAAATTTAACTATTCCAGTTGAAGATTCATAATTTCATTTGAAAATTGAACTATTTTGTTAAAAATTTTTTTTTGTGTTCTGAAAATGAATTTATTCAACCGAAGTTTTAATTTTTCCATTTTTTTAATTTGATATTTTTTATTGGAATTATTAAGTAGATGTTTAAAAATTAATTAATTTTGCAATGTTTTTTACTTTGGTGTTAAAGTATGTTTAGAATAAACTCCATGATTTAAAATGTTTGGATTTTGCGTGAATTATGAAAATGTTCCTTTTAGTTGACATGCAAAATTGAAAAAGGGAAAATACCTGCAAATATCAAAGAATTTTTTTTTAAATCAAGGAACATTTCGAGAGGTTGCTTAATTTTTTAAAAATTGCAATATGAAATTAAATCAAAAAGATTTCTTCATTTTAAAAAGTATAGTTGTATTACTGTATTATAATATTTTGTTGAAAAATCGTATTTTTTCGTTGAAAATCATTGTTTACCTGAAAATTTAACACTATTCTATTTTTGGTCGAAAATGATAGTTTTCAGTCCAAAATTCTTCTAGTTGGATAAAAATTCTTTCCTTTTGGTAGAAAATTAATCTTCTTAGTTTAAAATTCATCTTTTTCGGTTGAAAAAATGTCTTTTTTAGTTGAAAATTTGGTATGTTTCGTAGAAATTAATCTTTTTGATTGAAAATTCAATTATTTTAGTCAAAGATACATTATTTTAGTTGAAAATTTGTATTTTGGTGTTGCAAATTTATCACTTTGTTTGAAAAGTTGTCTTTTTTCATTGAGAATTTAACTATTTCTTTTAAAATTCATGTATATTGTTTAAAAAATCCACTTTTGGTAGAAAATTAATTTTCTTGTTTAATAATAAACTTTTGTGAAAATTTATCTTTTTGATCGAAATTTAAAGTATTTCAATTAAATATTCATCATTTTACCTGAAAATTCACTTTTTTTGTTAAAAATTTAACAGCTTATTCGAAAATTATTATTTTTA
Source organism: Belonocnema kinseyi (assembly GCF_010883055.1). Lineage (NCBI taxonomy): Eukaryota > Metazoa > Arthropoda > Insecta > Hymenoptera > Cynipidae > Belonocnema > Belonocnema kinseyi. Next base: position 94,461,619 of record NC_046661.1, read on the forward strand.
AACTGGAACTTTAATTAATCGTATTTTTGGTAGAAAATATAATTTTCTTGTTTGAAAGTTTATCTTTTTAGTTGAAAATTCATTTATTATAGTGAAACATTTATCATTTTTCTTGAAAATTCTTCACTTTGGATGAACATTTCATGATTTTTTGTTGAAAAAATAATTTTTTTAACTGACAATTTAACTTCCATTTTTGGTGAAAACTTATCTTTTCTAGTACAAAATTGAACTATTTGGTTAAAAATTGATATTTTCTCAATCAAAATTGAACTATTTGGTTGACAAATCATGTTTTTCTTGAAAAATCATCTTTTTGGTGGAAAATTAAGCTTGTTGATTGAAAATTCATTATTTGGTTAGAAATTCATCCATCTTGTTGAAACTACAATATTTTTATTTAAAAGTTTAGGATTTTGACGCGGATTAAATTGAAATTAATATATTGCCCACAATTTTTACTTAAATGTGCACTGGATTTTAAGTATAAAAAGATAAAATAAAAATTTGTTTGACTTATTATTCAAATTCATGGACCTTAGAGACTTATTCAGGAAATTAATAATGATGTTTTTAGTATTATTTAATTAAATAATTAATCAATCACGCTAATATATTCAAGAATAATCATGTAATATTATTTCCCAAAGCTTTCTAAATTAAAAATATTAATGGAATCCCTAGAAACTAATCAAACGCATTATTTATAATAAAATCGCGAAAATGTGTTCATATTTCGAGTCGATTGTTAAGAAAAATTCAAAATATTTGAATTCCTTCTTTATTTAAAAAAATATACCTGGAAAAAGCTTGAGATACCTGAAAAAAATCTGGAATTGTCACGACATTTTTTTAAAATTCAGAGAACTTTTCGAGAGCTTGCTTATTTTTTTCTTAAATTGCAATATAAAATTAAATAAAAATTATTTTTCATTTGTAAAAGTATCGTTATATTACTGCATTAAACTATTTTGTTGAAAAATCATATTTTTTCTTTGAAATTAATTTAAAAAACAAAGTTTAACACTATTCTATTTTTGGTTTGAAAATGATACATTATTTTAGTTGAAAATTCATATTTTCGGGTTAAAAATTTACTACTTTGTTTGAAAATGTAACTATATATATATTTTTTGTAATTCATCTACTTTGGCTGAAAATCGATTTTTATCACTTAAAATTTTCACTCAGTTTTAGCAGAAAATTCATGTATTTTGTTGACAATTTCCCGTTTTGGTAGAAATTAATCTTCCTGGTTAAGAATTCACCTTTTGTTTGAAAATTTATCTATTTTAATTTAAAATTCATATTTTCGGTTAAAAATGAGTCTTCCTTAATTGAGAATTCAACTGTTTCTTAAAAAATTCTTATGTTCTGTTTAAAATATCGATTTTTTTGGAAGAAAAATAATTTTTTTGTTTGGAAAATAAACTTCTTATTGGAAAAGTTATCTACTTCGTTGAAAATTGAAGTATTCCAGTTAAATCTTCATCATTTTAATTAAAAGTTCACCTATTTTTCGAAAATTTAGCAACTTAGTCGAACAATAATATTTTTTAACTGGAAATTAAATTATTCTATTTTTGACTAAAAATTGATTTTGTTTAATTGAAAGTTCAACTATTTCGTTGAAAAATTGTATTTCTTAGTTGATAATTAATTAATTTCATTAAAAAATCAAGTATTTTGTCAAATAATCGTTTTTTTTTTGAATAGTTAAACATTCATTATTTTTGTTGAAAATTCTTCACTTTGGATGAAAATTTCTTTGTCTTTTGGTGGAAATATATTTGTCTTAACTGGAAATTTGTCTTCCATTCCATCATGTTTCTCTTGAAAATTCGTCTCTTTTGTTACAAAATTAATCTTTTGGTTTGGAAATTCATCTTTTTAGTGGAAAATTGGAAATTTAATTATTCCATTTTTAATTGAAATTTGATTTTGCTTAGTTCAAAAATCAACTATTTCGTTGAAAATTTGTGTTTCATATTTGAGAATTCATTAATTTAATTAAAAAATCAAGTATTTTGTAAAATAATCGTTTTTTTAATAGAAAATTAATCTTCTGTTAAAAAATTGATTTTTTAGTTGAAAATTTATC
>NC_046661.1:94463819-94476513 GCF_010883055.1 Belonocnema kinseyi
GGGAATTAATGTTTTTCTTGAAAATTTGTCTTTTTTGTCACAAAATTACTCTTCTTATTTAGAAATTCGTCTTTTTGGTTGAAAATTCTTCTAATTTGGTAAATATTCATCATTTTTGTATAAAATTCGTCACTTTGGTTAAAAATTTCTTTGCTTTCGTGGTGGAAAATTTTAGTTGAAAATTTAGCAGCTTAGTCAAAAAATATTATTTTTTAACTGGAAATTTATTCATTGCATTTTTTTATCAAAAGTTCCTTTTTTTAAGTTAAAAATTCAACTATTTCGCTAAAAATTTGTATTTCTTAGTTGAGAATTTGTTTGTTTCATTGAAAATTCAAATATTTGGTCTCAAAATCATCTTTGTGGTAGAAAATTAATCTTCTTGTTTGAAAGTTTATCTTTTTAGTTGAAAATTGATCTATTCCAGTTAAACATTCATGCTTTTTGTTAAAAATTCTTCACTTTCAATACAAATTTCTTTGTTGTTTAGTGGAAATATATATTTTTTTAAACTGAAAATTCAGCTTCCATTTTCAACTTCCTTTTAATTTAAAAATTTCACTTTTTTAGACAAAAATTGAACTATTTGGTAGGGAATTCATGTTGTTTTAAAAACTCGTCATTTTTTTACAAAATTAATATTCTGGTTTAGAAATTCATCTTTTTAGTGAAAAATTGGCTATTTACTTATTCCATTTTTTATTGAAAATTGATTTTTTTAGTTCAAAATTCAAATATTTCGCTGAAAATTTGTATTTCTTGGTTGAAAATTAGTTTTCTTATTTGAAAATTTATCTTTTTAGTTGTAAATGTATCTATTCTAGTGAAAAATTCATCATTTTTGTTCAAAATTCTTGACTTTGGATAAAAATGTCTTTGTTTTTCGGTGGAAATATATATTTTTTTTAACTGAAAATTCAACTTCCATTTTAAACTTCATTTTCATTTGAAAATGGTCTTTTTTTTAGACTCAAGTTGAACTATTTGGTAGGGAATTAATGTCTCTTTTTTAAATTTGTCTTTTCTGTAACAAAATGAATCTTCAACTATTTCGTTGAAAATTTGTATTTCTTAGTTGAGAATTCGTTTATTTCTTTGAAAATTCAAGGTTTTTGTAAAAAAATCGTCTTTTTGATAGAAAATTGATCTTCCTGTTTGAAAGTTTATCTATTTCAGTTAAAGATTTATCGTTTTTGTTAAAAATTCTTCATTTTGGATGGAAATTTCTTGGTTTTTTTGTGGAAATATATATTTTTTAAAATGAAAATTGAACTTACATTTTCGACTTCATTTTAATTTAAAAATTGTACTTTTTTTAGACTAAAATTGAACTATTTGGATGGGAATTCATGTTTTTCTTGAAAATTTATCATTTTTCTTACAAAATTAATCTTCTTATTAAGAAATTCGTCTTTTTAGTTGAAAATTAATCTGCTTTAGTCAAAAATTCATAATTTTTGTTGCAAATTCGTCACTTTGGATATAAATTTCTTTGCTTTTTTGGTGGAAAATTTATGTTTTTAATGGAAAGTTTAACTATTCCATTGTTTTGTTAAAAACTGATCTTTTCTAGTACAAAAATTTAACTATTTAGTTGAAAATTGATATTTTTCAGATAAAAATGAACTATTTTGTTGAAAATTGATTTTTTTAGAACAAAATTGAACTATTTGGTTGATAATTCATATTTTTCTTGAAAATTCGTCTTTTTTGTTACAAAATTAATCTTCTTATTTAGAAATTCGTCTTTTACTTAAAAATTCATCTACTTTAGGTAAATATTCATAATGTTTTTCTGGAAAAGTCATCTGTTTGATAGAAAATTAAGCTTCTTGTTTGAAAATGCAAATATTTTGTTAAAAATTCATCCACCTTATTAAAAATACAATATTTTAATTTAAAAAATTATGATTTTGACGCAGATTAAATTGAATTTAATATATGACCCACATTTTGTACTTGAATATGCACTCGATTTTAAGTATAAAAAGGTGAAATAAAAATTTGTTTGACTTCTTATTCAAATTCATGGGTTTTAGAGAATAATTCAATAAATGATTAATTATGTTTTTAGTATTATTTAATTACATAATTAATCGATCGCGCTAATATATTTAAGAATATCATGTACAATTATTTCTCAAAGCTTTCTAAGTTAAAACAGGGTTTCTAGTGACCTTGAATACCTGGAACTCTCTTTGAATTTTGTTTAAACCTTGAAAACCTGGAAATCTCCTTTGTTTTTTCACGAAAACCTTGAATTTTAATTATTCTTTCTTTTTCTTTTTTCTTTTAAAACAGTAATTTTATCAAAATGCGAAGAACAATTTAAATCTTTTAGCCTATTGTGAAAGAAGCATCTTGTTTAGAAAAAATGTTTCTTCTGAACATTTTTTATTGGTCAAGATATAATTTATCTTTTGTTTATTACAGAATAAATGAAGATATTTCAAGGCACTTTTTTTGAGGTGTCCAATTCCAGAGGTTTTAAAACATTTGAGAAGATTTAAAAATATTTCAAATAATTCAGTGACTTCAACGAATACAAAAGATTTCCCAAGCAAAGATTTAAGAAAGATTTCGAAATATTTCACAAAGATTTAAAGGATTTCAAACATTAAAAAAAGGCGTGTTAAAAAGTTTATTAAACCACATTTATAAGATTTCAAAACATTTAAAAGATTTTTTTAAATTTCAAAATTTTTTAGAAGATATCAAAAGATTTCACTAAGATTTGTAATAATTTAAATAATTATAAAGAATTCACAAAGATTTCATAAAGATTTTGAACATTGCGCAAACATTTGAAAACTTTTAAAAGATTTTAAAGATTTTAAATAACTTCAAAGGATCAGATTTCAAGGATTTCAAACCATTTCAAAGATTTTAAACGATTTAAACATGTTTCATAAGATTTCAAACGATTACAACAAATTTCTCAAATATTTTAAAGAATTCTTAAGGATTTCAAAACATTTCAAGAATTTCAAAGATTACAACAAGGGCACAGTACACCAGATTTCAAAGATTTCAAAACATTTAAAAGATTTTTAATGATTTCAAAATGTTTCAACAAATTTAAGAAGATTTGAAAAGATTTTAATAATTTCAAACGAACAGAAAAAATTTCACGAACGAAGATTAAAGAAACATTTCAAAAATATTTCCAAGATTTTATATAAATTAAAAAAAATTTCATAAAGTTTTCGTAGATTTCAAAGCTTTCAAGGACTTAAAAGATTTCAACAAAGGTACAGTACACCAGATTTCAAAGATTTAAAAACATTTCCAATATTTAAAACGATATAAAATTTTTTTTTTAAAGATTTCAAAAGATTTGAAATGTTCCAGTGATTTTAAAAGATTACAACCTTTGTTCCTAAGAATCAGCTAGACACCCTATAAAACTAATAACAGTGTCCCTAGAAACTGAGAAAAAAGATATTCCGAGTCGATTGTTTTAAAAGATGCAAAATATTTTAATGACTCCGCATTTAAAAAAAATATATCCAGAAAAATACTTTAGATACCTAAAAAAAAATCTGGAATTGTCAGGCAATTTTTTCCCAGGATTTGAGTAGAGATCCTAAAGTAATAATAATAAAAAAACCGAAGGTAATTTTCTTTTTCATTCCTTTAAAGCAAAGCTGTCGAAGAAAAGGAAAAAGAAGTCGAGGAATTTTACAAGTCCTCGGACTCTGAAGAAGAAATGCAATTGTCCAATAAAGAAACTAATGAAAATAAAGAGACTAATGAAATTAAAGAACCGACAGATTCAAAAGATCAGAATCTGGAGAACAAGGAACTTGGAACGCCAATGGATATTGATCTCTCCAAAGAAACCGATCAATTATCCTCAGCTTCCATCACTGTGACTGAAACCTTTTTTTCCGACAATTTCAAGAATCCAGATGAAGTTCCTCAAGTTCCGCAGATTGAAGAAACTATCGAGGAAAAAATTACAGAATCTTCAGTCGAATCTACTAAAAATAATTTCAGCGCATCCTCTAAAATTTCTCTGGGCGAGAACGAAAATTCTGGAACAAAAAAGAAATCTGGAAAAGATGACGAGACATCGAAGCAAAATCTGGATGATGAAAATGAAGCTGGAAATTCTGATGATGGCAGTCCTATGAAAACTGACACGAATGATTTTGAATTGAGATTTTCGACGGCCGATTTTGACACTAATTTGCAGCTGATCGATCATGAAAACGAGGGTAAAATTCCAGAGAGTGAGAAGTCTGATTTAAATGAAACGGAAGTCAGTGAAAGTTCGGCAATATCGGAAAAGAATGAAAAAAATGAAGAAAGTGGAGGTGAAAAAGCGGAGGATGAGGCTGGAAATTCAAAGGGACATGTTATCGGTTTACCTCCTCCTGATTTGGATGACAGTCTTCTAAAAAAGTCACTGAGACATAAAATACCTCCGTGTTATCTTAAGGGAAAACCAAGTCTTCATGGAACGCCAGGTATTATGATTTTAAATAGGAAAAATGCTTCAGAATCTGCTGTCTTTCTTTCCCTATTTTTGTCTCCTAAATTTTTGAACTGATAATTGACTGCAATTTTAAATGACTATTGTATTTATTTTTATTTTTTATTTGAAGGTACAAATATTGACTTTGAGATAAAAATTAAATCACATCAAGATGGAATAAGTAAGTTAGTGGACAGATTTGTGCGACATTCGCAGTGCTCTAAAATCGAGAAAAATGATGATGTTATGGTAATGCATACGGAAATTACTCCTGGCGGTTTGAAAATAACGGAAACGGTACGTTTATTTATAAAATTATATCTAATTTAAATGGTGAAGATTTGGTGAAAATTCATCTTCTCGGCTAGAAAATCCGTCATTTTTGATTGAAAATTCATCTTTTTACGGTTTTTGTTGTTGAAAATTAATTTTTTAATTTTAAACGTTAATTCTTTGAAATGGATAATATTTTTGGTCCAGAATTTATCTATTTTCGTTACAAATTGTTTGGAAATTCAACTGTTTTCTTGAAAATTCGCTTTTTTTTTTAAAGAAAATTCGTTCCTTTCGATTAAAAATGCATCTTATGGTAGAAAAATCATCTTGTTTGGTTGAAAATTCAACTTTTACGGTTGGAAATTAATTCTTTTTGATTGAAAAGTCTGCCATTGTATTTTGGGTTCAGAATTCATTTCATTTGTTTGAAAATCGAATTATTTGGTTAAAAATTAATCTTTTTTAGTGAAGATTTTGGCTGTTTTGTTGGAAATGAAACTATTTTGTTGAAAAGTAATATTTTTGTTGTTGAAAATTGATCTTTTAATGTCAAAAGTTAATTCTTTGTAATTGATAATATTTTTTATCCAGAATTCATCTATTTTGGTTATAAATTGATTGAAAATTCAAGTGTTTCATGAAAATTCGTCATTTCGGAAAGAAAATTCGGTCCTTACGATTGAAAATGCATCTCTTGGTAGAAAAAACATCTTGTTTTTTTGAAAATTCATCTTTTACGGTTGAACATTCATTCTTTTTGATTGAAAAGTCTACTATTGTATTTTGGTTTCAGAATTCATCTCTTTTGTTTATAACTTCTATTTGATGGTTATTTTCATTTTTTGTTAGAAACTCTAATTATTTTGTTAAAAATTCATCTTTCTTGTGAAAAATTGAATTATTTTGTTGAAAATTAAATAATTTCGTTTAAAAGTGATATTTTTGTTGTTGAAAATTCATCATTTAGTGTTAAACATGAATTCTTAATAATAGATCATATTTTTGGTCAAGAATTCATCTCTTTTGTTTATAAATTCTACTATTTATTCGAAAATCTAATTATTTTGTTAAAAATCCATCCGTTTTAGTGAAACTTCAATTATTTTGTTGAAAATTAAACTATTTCGTTCAAAAGTAATTTTTTTGTTGAAAATTCATCCTTTAATTTTAAACGTTAATTCTTTGTAATTGATCATATTTTTGATTCAGGATTCATCTATTTTAGTTACAAATTGATTAAAAATTTAATTGTTTTTTTTTAATTCGTATTTTTGGAAAGAAAATGTGTCCCTTTTTATTGGAAATTTATTTTTTGGTAGATAAATTATCTTCTTTGTTTAAAAATTTATCTTTCACGGTTAAAAATTAATTCTTTTTGACTGAAAAGTCTGCCATTGTATTTTGGGTTCAGAATTCATCTCGTTTGTTTCCAAATTCTACTATTTGTTCGAAAATATAATTATTTGGTTACAAATTCATCCTTTTTAGTGAAAAATTGAATTAATTTGTTGAAAATTAAACTATTTCGTTCAAAAGTCATATTCTTGTTGTTGAAAATTCATCTTTTAATGTCAAAAGTTAATTATTTGTGATTGATAATATTTTTGGTTCAGAATTCATTATAATTGGAAAGTCTACCATATTTTGGTTTCAGAATTGATCTCTTTTGTTTATAAATTCTACTATATGATGGAAATTTTCATTTTTTGTTCAAAAATACAACTGTTTTGTTGAAAATTTATCTTTTTTAGTGGAAAATTGAATTATTTCTTTGAAAATTAAACTACTTCGTTCAAAAGTCATGTTTTCGTTTGTTGAAATTTTATCTTTTACGATTGAAAATTTATTCCTTTTAATTGAAAAGTTTACTTTTGTATTTTGGGTTCAGAATTCGTCTTTTTTAATTAAAACTTCCACTATTTCTTCGAAAATCTAGTTATTTTGTTAAAAATTCATCTTTTTTTAGTGAAAAATTAAATTAATTTGTTGAAAATTAAACTATTTTGTTCAAAAGTCATATATTTTTGTTGTTGAAAATTCATCTCTTAATGTCAAAAGTTAATTATTTGTAATTGATAATATTTTGGTTTCAGAATTTATCTCTTTTTTTTATAAATTCTACTATTTGATGGAAATTTTCATTTTTTGTTCAAAAATACAACTGTTTTGTTGAAACTTTATCTTTTTTAGTGGAAAATTTAATTATTTCGTTGAAAATTAAACTATTTCGTTCAAAAGTCATATATTTTTGTTGTTGAAAATTCATCTTTTAATTTGAATCGTTAATTCTTTGCAATTGATAATATTTTTGGTCCAGAATTAATCTATTTCGGTTACAAATTGATTGAAAATTCAACAGTTTTCTTGAAATTTTGTTTTTTTAAAAGAAAATTTGTTCCTTCTGATTGAAAATACATCTTTTGGTAGAAAAATCATCTTGTTTGGTTGTAAATTCATTTTTTGTATTTGAAAATTAATTGTTTTTAATTGAAAAGTTTACTATTGTATTTTGGTTTCAGAATTCATCTCTTTTGTTTATAAATTCTACTTTTTGATGGAAAATTTCATTTTTTGTTCGCAAATTCAGTTATTTTGTTGAAAATTCACCTTTTTTTAGTCGAGAATTTAATTATTTCGTTGAAAATTAGACTATTTTATTGAAAAGTTATGTTATCGTTGTTGAAACTTAACGTTGGAAATTTAATTAGTGTGTTGAATATTCATTACATTTTTGAAAAATTCATCTTTTTGATTGAAAATTAAACTTTTTTTTGTTGAAAATTTGTCCTTTTCGGTAGAAAATTCGTCCTTTTGGATTGAAAATTCATCCTTTGGTAAAAAAAAATAATCTTTTTTGTTTGGAAGTTTATTTTTTTCAATTAAACAGTCTAATATTGTATTTTAGGCTCAGAAGCATTTGAATACACAATTTTTAATTAAAAACTTTTAAATTTCTATTTTAAAAGTTTAAAATGTAACAGTTCCACATTGAGTGCTTTCATTTAAAGCTCAGTTTTTATCACCTCAAGTGGAAAATTTTGTAGCTTTTGTGTTCCATTTTTTAAATTTCACTGACCGTGAAAAATTTTTGCAAACCGGAAAAAAACCAGGGAAATGACCGGGAATTTAATGCGTCGATTAAAACGGCCACCCTGAATTTTTAACTTAAAAATAATTTAAAAATAATAAATTCGTTATTAATAGCTTTTATTAAATTAAAAATATTGTTCCTATCTAAATAATTCACTTTTTATTTAATATTATTTAATATTTAGTAATATTTGACTGTTAATTTAATACGAGTAAATTGATGCCAAATATTTAAAAGTAAACAATTTGAAACTGCATTGTTTGACATAGAAAGTTTTGAATTGTTAAAACTTCGAAAATTTATTATTAAATGAAGAAAATATTTTATACAATTTTTAGAAAATCTTGCATATTTTAAAAAAAATTCTTAAAATCTTCCAGGATCTTTTTAGAAAATTCTGAAAATCTTTTTAAATGGTCTGTTAAAATAATTTTTCAAAATAAAAAATCATTTTTAATTTTCCTAGGAAATGTTTTTGCTTTCTTCTGAAGCGTTTCAAACTTCTTAAAAAGCTTCTAAATTTTTTGTTTGAAATCTGACAAAATCTACAGTTTGTTTTAAATCAGGTTGTGGATATTTGCACCGAAATTTCGGTTAATTTTGTAAATATCGTTTAAATTATTTGATATCATTTCAAGTTCTAAATTTATTTTTAATCTTTTGAAAACTTCTTAATTTGTCTTAAAGTTACTCTAATTTTTTCTGCAAATAATAAATGTTCAATTGTTATTTATAAATCCAAATTTGAAGGAAACTTTTTAAAATTCGCAGGATTTTCTAGAAGTTGTAGGATAAATTCAATTAATTTTAAAAGTTATGTAGAAGTTCTGAAAAAATTAAAGAAATTATTTTAAATTAAAAAAAATTTAACACAATTTCTAGATTTCTCAAGATTTTGAAACAAAATTTAAAGCTTTTCAGGTATGCTTAAACTATTTAAAATTAAAATATTTTAACTTCTAATTTAAGAACTTTAAAGTTAAAAAAATACAATTTAAAGACTTTTTAATGTTTCTAGCCTAAAATAATTTAATAATACAATCCTTAATTTTAATTAATTTCTTCTTTAATTAATTTCTTAATTTAATCTCTTCATTTAAAGCGGTCACCTTGATTGAAAATTATAACGTGGATTTATATTTTTTCTAAATTGTGCAGTTGAAAAGTGTTAGTAGTTTCCATTTGATTACAAAATTGTTGAATGAAACAACTTTTAAACTTCAATTTTCAGATTTTCAAATTCAAGAGTTTCACTTGCGTGCTTTCATTTGCAGTTCAGTTTTTATTACTTCGAATCGAACAATTTTCAGATTTAGCGTTCGATCTTTTCAAATTTCATTGACCTTGAAAAATATTTGCGAATCAGGAAAAAGTCGGGATTTTTTTTCCTCGATTAAAACGGCCAGCCTCTTATTTCTTAGGCTCTCCCCTACAAAATGCTGAACGCTGCCGAGGATTCTGAACTGAATAAACCGGGGGCAAAATTCAAGAAACTGCGTGAAGAATTAGAGCAAAAAATGTCGATCAAGCGGAGTGAAGAGTGGCGGCAAAAAGAAGAAGCTTCAAAAGCACTCGACGAATATCTCGGCGACGAACTGGAACCCGAAGACAAAGATGAATCATTGCTGGATGATGAAGAGGAATTGGACGAAGAGAGTGGCGAAAGTGAACCGGAAGAGAACGATATTATCATAAAAGAGAAGAAAAAAGTGAATTGCGAGTTTGCTGATGAAGAGGCTGAAGTGAGTGAAGATGAAAATCTGCCCAATGGGGGAAAAGAAGATGACGAGGATGAAGAATTCGAGGAGGATGAAGAAGAATTGGAGGAAGATGTGGAAAAAGAAGATGAAGATGAGGTAGAAGCTGATGACGAAGAGGAGGAGAAGCAAGATAAAGACCTGGCTCATCCGAAAAAACTTCGACGCATAACCACAGCTTTTGAGGATGATTCCAATCAGTCGGAGACTGAAAATCCAGAGAAGGAGGCCAACGATCTCAAGGAAATGAATCAAGGATCAAGAAAAAAGTTCCAGCGAACGAAAACCGATGTCGACATGTTTGGCGACGTCAGTGACGGTTGGATAAGTGAGAATGATGATGAAATGCGTCCGAAGATGAGTGAGAGAGCGTCCCTAACTTGTCAAACTCCACTCGTCGAACCAAATCGTCTGAGTCTCATCTCTCCCATCACTCAACTCTCAGCTTTGAATAAAAATTCTTCTGATTCCGGGACCAAGGACTCGGCATTTAAAGAAGCCGATTCGTTAGATCAGATGAACGATTCCCTCTCGCAGGAACCATGTTCCGTCAATCTCGAGAAATTGTGCGGATTGCAGAAAAAACTGTTCCAAGACGCCCCGGACGCGGTCAATGTTGACGAGTTGATGGACCTGTGTTCAGGAAAATTCAGCGAAACTCCCCTAGTTCGAAAAGATCTTCATCCCTTGATGAATCCTTCAACTCAGTCGAAAGTCACCGACTCGCAGCTACTGGATCTCTGTTCAGGAACCTTCTCTTCCGCGCCTTTCGCCAAGGAATCGGAAAAAGTCTTCGAAATTGACGAGAATTCGCAGGATATGAAGTTGACTTTAGATGACGAATCGAGAAGTCCAACGAAAACATCGCCGAAGAAGATGGCTGATTTAAAATCGCTGGGTAGCAGATTGAAAGTCGTTTCCTCCGACGAGGAGGACGAGGCAAAGAATGAGGAGACCAGGAAGGGAAAGAGGAAGATTCAGAAATTGGTTTTATCAGACGATGAGGAAGAAAATGGTGCAAATGAAGTCACATATTTATCCGAGGAGGAGGAGGAGGAGGAGGAGGAGGAGGAGGAGAGGGAAGAGGAGGAAGAGCAGTTTATCGATTACGATTCGGAAGAGAATGAAGTTGTGATGATTCCGAAAAAGGATATCAAGAAAGTGGCAAAGAATTTTCTGGAGAATGAAGCCGAGTTGAGTGAGAGTGACTGGGATTCGGCGGATGAGGATGAAAAGGGCTTGGACAGGCTCGAGAAGGAAGAGGGAGACGACGATGTCATTGATGAGGAGCAGATGCGAAATCAGCTGGGAAAGATTCACGCTCGACAAGTTCTGGATGATGATCAGCGAGAGGTTAGATTATTGCAAGATATGCTTTTTGAGGATGGAGATTTGCATTCGGAGGGCGCTGGTCGCGAGCGGAAGTTCAAGTGGAAGAATATTGATAGTTTGGGTGCGGTCTGGGACGAGTCGAAGGGACCGGAGGATCAAGAATTGATCGCTGAAGCCATGGAGGATACGAATGAGATTGAGCTGAGAAAAAGGCGATTTGAGCAGCAGCAGTTTCTGGAAAAACAGAAACAAAATTCGCAGGATGATATCGAGGATGATTTGAATGACAGTCCGATTTTTAAAGTGGGACTGAAAGTTGTGAATGCGGCAAAATGTGGTACAAGTTTCTCGAAGACGGAGGAGACGCTGATTCTGAAATCGAAGAAACCTCTGGCGCCGAGTATCATTCCAAATTTGTTGGAAAAACCGGCGAAAATCAAGACTTCTGCGCTACAGGTATTTTTAAAATTTTTTATTATTATTTTTAGGATAGAAACTTGTCTTGCACGATATTTAAAACTATTTTTTTGAGTGATGACACTATTTTGCTACTGTTTAGAGAAAAAATGAGACTTTTTTCTTGGTTGAAACATATTTTTGATCTTTACTGATTGGCTAAAATAATATCAGAACGTTTTTTTTAAACCTATGCTTGGTTTCAATCACAATAAAACTTTTAAAATTGAAATTGAAAATCTTAATTTTTTGGTGCAAATTGCAAGCCTTTTGATTGTTGGACATTTTTAAAGCTGAAAACTTTTAAAATCGATTAACGCTCTCAGCTTAGACTTCAATATCTTTGATTCTAATTAACGCATCGGCATTTTCTTTCTTTAAATTATTGCTAAAAGTCTACTATAAATGAATACTCTAAATTTAGTAAGATGAATTCGACATATTACTATAGATATTTTCTCAAAACTGAAAAAACTATATAGCGAGACGAAAATATCGTCCGGGTATTATATACCCAGTATAGGCTGAGAGGGTTCATTTCACATTTAATTACAGTGATCACTTTTCCTTCTTTCCCTTTTCCCCCGTTTTCAAGAAACTTCTTTTTTTTCTCGTGTTTTTGCTAAAATGCGAAACGAATTAATAAAATTTATCCTCTTGATTAGGAAATTCCGTTTTTTGTGATAAAAAATTCATCTTCTTTGATGAACTTTTTTGTTGGAAATTTAGTATTCTAAAAATATCGTCTTTCTCACATGAAAATTTAAACTATTTGGTTGAAAATTAACTTTTTTCGTTAAAATTAATATTTTTTGGTCAAAAATTGAACTGTTTGTTTTAAAATGAACTTTTCTGTTGAAAATTCATATTTTCAAATTAAAAATTAAATTTTTTATCGTAGAAAATTCGTCTTTTTAAATTGAAAGTTGAACAATTCCGTAGAAAAATTAACCATTTACTTGAAAGTTAACTTTGTTGCTTCATTTTCTTATTTTCGGAAAATTAAACTGTTTAATTGAACTTTTTTGTATAAAAATAAACTTTTCGGGTGAAAAATTTTATTTTCAGAAGGAAAATTCAATTGTTTTGTAAAAAAATTCGTATTTTGGGCATAAAAATCAATGTATTTTCTTGAAATTAATGTTTTTGATTTGAAAATTCAACTGTTTTATAGAATATTCAAATATTTGGTTAAAAATGAATATTTTCGGTCAAAACTTTTATTTTTTGATCAACAATTGAACTATTTGGTTATAAATAAACTTTTCTATTGAAAAATGTTATTTTTGGAATGAAAATTCA
>NC_046661.1:94476613-94489183 GCF_010883055.1 Belonocnema kinseyi
TGGTCGTGAAAATCAATGTATTTTCTTGAAATTAATGTTTTTGAGTTGAAAATTCAACTGTTTTATAGAAAATTCAACTATTTGGTTAAAAATTAATATTTTTGGTCAACATTTTTATTTTTTTTATCAAGAATTGAACTATTTGGTTAAAAATAAAGTTTTCTGTTGAAAAATGTTATTTTTGGAATGAAAAATCAATTGTTTTGTAAAAAAATCGTATTTTGGGCTTGAAAATTAATGTATTTTCTTGAAATTCATATTTTCAAGTTAAAAGTTGTATTGATTTGTAGAAAATTCGTCTTTTGGACTTGAAAGTTAAACAATTTCGTAGAAAGTTTAACTAATTACTTGAAAATTAACTTTCTTGCTAAATTTTCTTATTTTCTGAATGAAAATTCAATTGTTTTGTAAAAAAATTCTTATTTTGGTTTTGAAAATCAATGTATTTTCTTGAAATTAATGTTTGTGAGTTAAAATTTAACTGTTTTATAGAAAATTCAACTATTTGGTTAAAAATTAATATTTTTGGCGAAATTTTTCATTTTTTGATCATGAATTGAACTGTTTGTTTAAAAATAAACTTTTGGGTTGAAAAATTTTATTTTCGGAATGAAAATTCAATTGTTTTTTTTTTTTTTTAAATTCGTATTTTGAGCTTGAAAATTAATGTATTTTCATGAAAATAATTGTTTTGAGTTGAGAATTCAACATTTCGTTAAAAAGTGACTTTTTTTTGTCGACAATTCAATTGTTTTATAGAAAATTCATCTTTTCGACTTAAAAGTTTAACCGTATGGTCGAAAATTCAACTATTTGCTGTGAAATAAACTTTTTTTATGAGATTTTTATTTTAGGGGTGAAAAGTCAACTGTACTCTAAAAATTTTTTCTTTTCGGCTAGAAAATTCAACTATCTTTGTAGAAAATTGAACTATTTGGCTGAAAATTAGATTGTTTGGTTTTAATGCACATTTTTTAAATCGGAAATGGAACTACTCTGGTGAAAATTAACTTTTTTGTTGAAAATTCAGTTTAAAAAAAAGTCGTCATTCTGGCATGAAAATTTAAACTATTTGGTTAAAAATGATTTTTTGTTGCTAATTCAACTATTTTGTTAAAAAATTCAACTATTTTAGTAGAAAATTCGAATGTTTCGTTAAAAATGAACTTTTTTGCTGAACAATTGAACATTCATAGTGTTTGCTGAAGAATTCAACCATTTTTTTGAAAGTGAAATTTTCTATTTCAAAATTCATATTTTCAAGTTAAAAATTGCAATGATTTTTAGAAAAATCGTTTTTTAGACTTAAAAGTTAAACAATTTCGTGGCAAATTTAACTAATCACATGAAAATTAACTTTTTTGCTAAATTTTCTTATTTTCGGATTGAAAATTTAACTATTTGGTTGAAAATTAACTGTTTTCGTTAAAATTAATATTTTTTTGTCAAAAATTAAACTGTTTGTTTAAAAATGAACCTTTTCTGTTGAAAATTCATATTTTCAAATTAAAAATTGAATTGTTATGTAGAAAATTGGTCTTTTTAATTTGAAAGATAAACAATTTCGTAGAAAAATTAACCATTCACTTGAAAATTAACTTTTTGGCTTAACGTTCTTATTTTCGGGCCGAAAGTTCAACTGTTGTATAGAAAATTCAACTTTTTGGTTAAAAATTAAAATTTTTTGTCAACATTTTTATTTTTGATCATGAATTGAACTGTTTGTTTAACAGTAAACATTTCTGTTCAAAAGTAAATTTTTTGTTGAAAATTCAATCGTTTTGTAGAAAATTCATCTATTGGGTAAAAATTATATTTGTCGGTTGAAAATGCACATTTTTTAAATCCAAAAATGATCTACTTTGGCGAAAATTAACTTTTTTGTTAAAAATTTAATCTTCTAAAAAAGTTGTCTTTCTAACATGAACATTTAAACTATTTGGTAAAAAACATTTTTTTATAATTCAAGTATTTTGGCAAAAAATTAACTGTTTTAGTAGAAAATTCACCTGTTTGATTGAAAATGAACATTTTTGTGGAAAATTAATATTTTTTTATAGAAAATTGTACTGTTTGGTTGAAATTTAACTTTTTTGTTCAAATTTTAAATTTTCAAGTTATAAACTGCATTTTTGGTAGAAAATTCGTCTTTTTTGTTAGAACGTTTCAAAAAGTTCGTAGAAAATTTAACTATTTACTTTAAAATTATTAATTTTTTATTAAAAATTCTTCTTTTTCGGTTAAAAATTCAACTGTTTTCAAACTGCTTTATTAAAATTAAACTATTTGGTTGAAAATGGATTTTTTGGTGAAAATTTATATTTTTTTCACAAGAATTGAACTTTTTGTTTAAAAATTAACTTTTCTGTTGGAAATTCTTATTTTCGTAATGAAAATTCAACTGCTTTAAAGAAAATTGGAATTTTTTGCTTAAAAATTCATATGTTTTCCTGTTTTTTCTTTCAGTTGAAAATTCAACATTTCATTGAAAATTCATATTTTAAAGTAGAAAATTCAATCGTTTTGTAGAAAATTCATCTTTTTTTTTTCGTTTTTTGGTTGTTAAAAATGATAATTTTTGTATCGAAAATTAAACTACTTTGGTGAATATTAACATTTTTGTTGAAAATTTATCTGTATTCTGAAAAAATCGCTTTTTTGGCATGAAAATTTAAACTATTTCGTTTAATTTTTGTTTTCTAATTCAACTAATTTGATACAAAAAATCAAATATTTTGGTAGAAAATTCCACTGTTTGGTTGAAATTGATCTTTTTTTTAATTCTTATTTTCAAGTTAAAAATTGATTTTTTTTTGTAGAAAATTCGTTTTTTTGGTTTGAGAATTTCAAAATTTCGTCGAAAATCTAACTATTTACTTGAAAATGATTATTTTTTTATTGAAAATTATTTTTGGGTTAACATTTTAACTGTTGTATAGAAAATTTAACTATTTGGTTAAAGATCAACTTTTTTGCTGAAAATTTATATTTTTTGGTCAAGAATTGAACTGCTTGTTTGAAAATGAACTCTTATATTGAAAACTCTTTTTTGGGGAATGAAAATTCAGTTGTTTTGTAGAAAGTTAGTATTTTTAGCTTGAAAATTTACCTACTATCCTGCAATTTTTTTTTAGTTAAAAATTCCACATTTTCTTAAAAATTAACTTTTTTGTTAAAATTTCATATTTTTTAAGTGAAAAATTCAATCGTTTTGTAGAAAATTTATCTTTTTGATTGAAAATGAACATTTTTGTTGAGAATACATACTTTTTGTTCAAGAATTCAACTATTTGTTTGAAATTGATCTTGTTTGTCAAAACTTCATATTTTCAAATTAAAAACTTAATTTTTTGTAGAAAATTCGTCTTTTTGGCTTGGAAGTTTAACAATTTCGTAGAAAATTTAACTGTTTACTTGAAAATTATTATTTGTTATTTAAAATTCCTGTATTCGGGTTCAAAATTTAACTGTTGTATAAAAAATTCAACTATTTTTTGGAAATTAACTTTTTTGGTGAAAACTTATATGTTTCGTTCAAGAATTGAACTTGTTTGAAAATGAACTTTTCTAATGAAAATTCTTTTTCTGGAATAAAAATTTAATGTTTGTGTAGGAAATTCTTATTTTTATCACGAAAATTCATCTGCTTTCCGAAACATTTTTTGAAAATTTAACATTTCGTTAAAAATTAACTTTTTTGTTGAAATTTTATATTTTTAATTTGAAAATTCAATCGTATTGTAGAAAATTCACCCTTGTGGTTAAAAGTTTAACTGCGTGATAGAAAATTTAACTGTTTACCTGAAAAAATTAAGTTTTTTGGGTTAAAGATTCAACTATTTTGTTTGGTAGAAAATTCAAATATTTGACTGGAAATTAACTTTTTGTGGTGAAAATTCATATTTTTTGTTCAAGAATTGAACTATTTATTTGAAAATTATTTTTTATGTTAAAAATTTTATTTTCAAGTTGAAAGTTTCGCTTAAGCATTGTACCAGTTTAGGTGAAAATTCAACTGTTTTATTGAAAAATCGATTTTCTAGAAAGTTTATATTATTGTGTTTAAATTCAATTGTTTCTGACAAATATTTTTGTTTTAGTTCAACATTCAACTATTTTGGTTGAAAATTCAAATGTTTTATCAAAAATTCTTTTTTTTCTGAAAATTTTACCACTTATTTTAAAATTCGTCTTTTTTGGTAGAAATATAATCTTTCTTAGTTGAAAATGCACTTTTTTTTGTAGAAAATTCCAGTTTTTTTTGTAGAAAATGTTTTTGGCTTGGAAAATCAATAATTTAGTACAAAATTTAACTATTTACTTCTAAATTAACTTTTCTGTTGAAAAATCTTATTTTCGGATAAAAAATTCAACTGTTTTTAAGAAAACTAGTCTTTTTGGGCTGAAGCATCAAGTATTTTGTTTCGTAGAAAATTCAACTATTTGTCTGGAAATGAACTTTTTTGGTGAAAGTTGATATTTTTTGTTCAGGAATTGAACTATTTATTTGAAAATGATTCTTTCCGTTAAAAATTTTTATTTTCAAGTTGAAAATTTAACCGTTTCATTGAAAATTAACTTTTGTAGAAAGTTCATATTATTATGTTAAAAATTCAATTGCTTCTTTGAAAATTCTTTTTTTTTTGGTGTTCAGCATTCAATTATTTCGGTTAAAAATTCAACTAATGTATTAAAAATTCTTTTTCCTTTTTGACAATTTGACCATTTAGTTGAAAATTCGACTTTTTGGCTCAAAAATATTATTATTTTTTAAAAATACAACAATTTTTGGTTGAAAATTCGACTTTTTAGCTTAAAAATTAAATTACGTTATTAAAAATTCAACCATTTTTGTTTGAAAATTCGAGTTTTTGGCTTAAAAATTTAACTATTTTGTTAGAAAATTAAAGTATTTGGTTCAAAATTAACATTTTTGTTTAAAATTTAATTGTTTTGTCGAAAATGTTCTTCCCTGGCGTAAATATTCATCTCCTTTGGTAGAAATATCATCGCTCTTGCTTGAAAAATGAACGTTTTTATTGAAAATTCGACTTTTTAGCTTCAGAATTAAATTACGTTTTTAAAAATTCAACAATTTTTGGATGAAAATCCGACTTTTTAGCTTAAAAATTTAACTATTTTGTTAGAAAATTCAACTGTTTGGTTAAAAATTAACATTTTTGTATAAAATTCCATTTTTTTGTACACAATTTTCTTCCCTGGCGTAAATATTCAACCATTTGGTTAAAAAACTCAACTATTTTTCTGCAGATTCGTCTTTTTTTATCGAAAGTTCAAGATTTTTGTTTAAATTAGTCCTTTTGTCTTGCAAAGTCAACGATTTGGTTGAAAACTATTTTTGTTTTAAATCCATCTCTTTTTTTTGAAGATTCAGAATTTTAGTTGATTTTTTTTTCTGAAAATGTAACTATTCCATGTTTGGTTGAAAATTATTTTTTTTTTGTTTAAATTAATTTTATTTAAAAATATTTATCCCCTTAACTTCGTGAAAAATCACTCTATTTCTCTTGTTTTGAGAGAATTTTGGCTCGCGAAGTTTGTAACCGAAAAATGGCCGGTTATTCAATTTTGAAATCTATGAATTTTTTGTTCAGTACGCAATGCGAGGTTCATTTCTTGCTCGAGGAGAGGAGACCTTGGCTCGAATAGCATCAATAATAGATGAAAAAGACAAGGTAGTTCGGGCTCCTGTAAATGGGAGGAGATTTGTTTTTGAACACTTGAGTCCCTCCGTTAAAGATGCCGAAGAAATGAAGACTGATGAAGATGTTTCAACGTCGAATAAAAAGGTAAGAAAAAATACCTTGCTTTTTAATTAAAGTCTTAAATCTTCATTAATATTATTTTCATATTAAATTTAATAAATAAATTTATTAATATCTTATTTTTATTTCTTAATTGATAAAATTAGGATTTTTTTCTTTTATTTACTGATATATAAATATATTAAATAATTTATCTTGATTTAATTCTATATTTTTAATAACAGTTCAGAAATGTTTACTTTTTTAATAATTAATTATTTATTTAAATTACCTTACCTTCCCTTACCTTTTTCAAGTTCAGAAACATTTTTTTCCCCTTTATAGTCACGAAAAAGGACATCCACCTCTGATTCCACTCCAAAGTCTGCAAAGAAGTTGAAAGTCGACGAAGATCGGTCCGCCGGAAAAAGATTGTTTAGTGCCTAATTTTTAAGGTGGGAAATATTCTGACAGACCTAAATTTTAAATAGTATTAGAGCCAAAAATACTGTAAATATAGAACTAGTTTCTAAAAGCTGTTAATTGTTACCGGACATTATAATTTTCAATTTCTTGTAATATATGAAATGAAAAGGCCATATTTTCTACATTAAGTTTTAATTATTTTATTTATATCTACTGTTTGTCTAAGAATTTTCAGGTTTCGTATTATATAAGTATGTGTAAGTATTATATTTTTGGACCAGAAAGCATTTCATTTATTTAAAAATTTAAGATGGACGCTGGAACGGGAAACCGGAAAATGACAGTGAATTTATTTTTAAATCCGGAACTTTACAAGTTTTTAGAAAAAACAAAATCTCCCTAAGTTTGATTTCAACAGTTTTTTAAATAATCAGTTGAATTTTTACCTTTTTCAATTATATCATTCAGTTTACAATGCCTAATTCTAAAATATTTCACTTACAAATTTTCTATTTTGAAATTTTTAATTTTAAACTTAAATTTGTTTATTTCAAGAATTTTAAAATGCAGTTTTAAAGCATAAAAAGTAGAAGCGTTTAAAATCTATAATTTTTGATAAAAAAACCTTTTCAGTTGATCAAATGTGAATATAAATTGTAATGATTTTTAAATGTTTCAAAATAATATATATTCATAATCAAAGGCTTTTACTAAATTTAAAATATTGTTTTAGTTCATAATTGGAAAATTTAAATTTTGAAATTTTTTAATTGAGCAAAATAAAAATTGCCTAATGTTTAGAAATATTTCATTGTTCATGTAAAATCAGCAATTACAAATCAAATATTCAAAATTAAAGAAGAAAGTCAACTGTGAACTTCAAAATTTTAATGGTTCCAATAAAAAATTAATTTACTAGTAAAATTGTTAAATTTGATACATTATAAATATTGAAGACCTATAAATCCTAAAAAAATCAAGTAAGTTAAAGTGATATTTAGAAGGTTTGAAAAGAAGCAAAATTAATTAAAAATTTTAAATGATTTAAATAATTTTTTTAAGGATTATGAAAGGCTTTAAAATAGTAAAAAATATTTTCTTAAAATTCCTAGAAAAATTGAAAATGACTTTTTGTTTTAAAAAATTAATTTTAAGAAATTTAAAAAGATTTCCAAAATTCTGAAAAATGAATCTGGAAAATTTTTTATTTTGCCGGATATAAAAAAAATGAGGAAGAATTCGAATAATTTTAGAAGATGTTTAGGAGTTGATAAAGAATTTCCAAAATAATTAAGAATTGGAGTGAACGTAAAAAATAATGTGGATGCTTCAAGATTTTGAAATAAAATTTTGAAGCTTTTTAAGGATTTTAAAATTATTTAAAATGAAAATATTTCAAATTTAAATTTAAGAATTTTTAAGCTTATAAAAAAATTTAATCGTTTAATTTTTAATATTTTTAGCTTAAAACTGCTTAAAATGATTTGTAACTGCATTTTTATTACTTAAATGGGCACATTTTTCACTTTAGAGTTAGAATTTTTTATTTCATTGACCTTGAAAATTTTTTCGAACCGGAAAAAAACCGGGAATTTTCATATGTGATTAAAAAATCGAAAATGTTATATTTTTGGTTCAAAGTTGATTTTTTTTATTTAAAAAATCTACTGATGTATTTTGGATTCCAAAATCTTTTCGCTTACTCGAAAATTCTGTTTGGTGAAAAATGTAATTATTTTGTTGAAAATTCCACTAATTTTCTTAAAACGTCATCTTTTTTCGATCGGAAATTCAACTGCTTTGTTGAAAAATTTCCTTTTTGTGTAGAAAGCATAGAAAATCCGTCCTTTCAGATTGAAAATTCATCTTTTGTAGTTAAAAATACATTTTTTATGGTTGAAAGTTAATGATTTTTCATTGAAAATCTGCTATTATAGTTGCGGTTCATAATTCATCTTTTTCGGTTAAGAATTCTGCTATTTTGTTGAAAAATAATTATCCTGTTGAAAATTCAATTATTTTGTTAAATAGTCATTTTTTTGGTTGAAAATTTATCTTTTATAGTCGAAAGTTATTTTTGTTGTGATTTTAAAAGTCTACTTAATGTGCAGCATTCCTGAAAATAAACGCAAGAACAACCATAATAAAATGTTCTTATTGCAAATAAACTATTTTGCTAAAAAATCATATCCTTTTGGTTGAAAATTAATCTTTAAGGGTTAAATTAATTTTTTTTTTAAACTGAAGAGTCCAGAAACCATAACTTTTGTTCACAAATTCTATTGTTTGGTTGAAAGCTTAATTAGTTTGTTAAAAATTGAACTATTTTCCTAAAAAGTAATCATTTTGGTCGAAAACTTAACTTCTTTTGTTGTTGCCGCTGAATCGGATTACGTTATTATTACGCTATTATTTAGCTTACAAAGCGTAATTCAAAATTTTTTTACTTTAAAAATTTGTATTTTTAAGCTTAAATTTTTTAATTAAAAAATTTTTTTAATGCTTTCTTAGACTTGAACAAATAAAAAATAAAAGCCTTTGATGTTGAAAATTTTGGATAAAAAACATTTTTATTTAATAAATAAATAAAATTTTTTAAATTTATCTGCACTTAAATAATAAAAAGTGAACAAAAATGATTTGACAAAACGTTTTTAAACCAGTTCAAAATTGAAGAATTTTCAGATTTTAACGTCAAAAAGTTAAACGGTTTATTACATTTAAAATATTGTTTCAGTCTAAAATATTCAATTTTAAACCCATTCAATTTGAAATTTTTAATTAAAAACAAAAAAGATTAATAATTGAACATTTACCAATATTTGAATTTTTATTTAATACAAGTAAATTGAAACGAAATATTAAAAGTAAAGAATTTTAACTGAATTGTTTGACATAGAAAACCTGGAATCGTTAAAATTTTTAAGAGCCTTTAATCCTTGAACGTTAAAATATTAATTGTTGTATTTGCAAAATGCTTAATTTGTAAGTGAAATTTTAAAGTTTTTAATGTATAATTTACAAATGAACATTTGCAGAAAAAATTTCATTAATTTTTAAAGATATTTAGGAGTTTTAAAAAGATAGAAAATTAACATGCAAATTTTAGAAAATTTTCTTAAAATGTTCTAGAATCTTTTTTGAAAATTTTGTTTAAATCTTTGAAAAACTATTTAAATATTCTCTTAAAATAATTTTTCAAAATGAAAAGTTATTTTTAGTTTTCCTATAAATCTTAAGAAAATGTTTTTATTTTTCTGAAGCCTTTCACAATTCTTGAAAAGAATCTAATTTTTTTGTTCAAACTCTGCGAAAATCTACATTTTGTTTTATAATAAGCTATCATTTCAATTTTTACATTAAGTTTGAATATTTCTAAAACTTCTAGATATCTTTTAAAATTACTCAAATTTCGTCTACAAATAATAAATGTTGAATTGTTATTTATACATCCAAATCGTGAAATGTTCTAAAATTTGCAGAATTCTCTGAAAATTGTAGAAAAAAATCAATTAATTTTGACAGAAATTTAAATTTAAAACAAATTTAAAACATCTTCTAGATTTCTCAAGATTTTGAAATAAAATTTTGAAGCTCTCAAAGGATGTTTAAATTATTAAAAAAAAAAATGAATTTCTAATTTAAGAAGTGTTCAGTTAACATTTTTTCAATTTTTCAATATTTAATGTTTTCAGCTTAAAATTCCTTAAAATTATATAATTTTGAAAATTTTAAAGTTCATTGATTGATTTTTTAATTTAGAGCATTGCAAATTATAACTTGGATTTATATTTTTTATAGTGAAAAATGTTAGTACCTTTAATTTTATACGCGTACATTATTGAGCACTTGAATACAACATTTTGTAATTAAAAACTTTTAAATTTCACTTTTAAAAGTTCAAAATTTAACAGTTTCACTTTGAGGGCTTTCATTTGCAGCTCAGTTTTTATTACCTCAAGTGGAAAATTTTTTAACTTTAGTGTTCCATTTTTTAAATATCATTGACCGTGAAAACTGTTTGCAATACGGAAAAAAACCTGGAAATGACCGGGAATTTATTTCGTCGATTAAAACGGTCACCCTGCACCTTTTTTCGTTGAAAATTTATTATTTGTGGTTGAAAGTTAATTCTTTTTAACTGAAAAGTTTACTATTATAATTTCAGTTTAGAATTAATTTAGCTCTTCTGATTGAAAATGACATTATTCAGTAGGAAATTTCATTATTTTGTTGAAACTAAACTATTTTGTTAAAAAATTATATCTTTTTGTTTGAAAATTAATGTCTAAAGTTTAAAATTTAATTCTTCTAAATTTAAAAGTCTACTATTATATTTTTGATTTAGAATCGCTTTAGTTGCATAGTGTAACATTTGTTAAGGATATTCCAATATTAGAAAATTTACAAAGAATTTTTTTTACAGAAATTATTTGTTAAACAAATTTTTTCTACGATTTTCCATAAATATACGTTTTTTGAAGTTATATTGCAAGAAATGGAAACAATTGTTATATGGAAACAATATTATATAAAAAAATTTCTCTTATGATTATAATTGTTTATATTATAAATAAAGTTAATGTACAAATGCAGTAATCAGGCATTTTTCGACAGAAATATTCGTTGCTTTCGATGTAAATTTTGTTAAATCCGAAAATTTATTATTTTGTTGATTAATCTTATTATTTTGTAAACAAATTTAATAAACAAATGCATTATTCGGGCATTTATCGGCAGAAAAATTCGGTTTTTTAATGCCAGTCTTTTCAGTTGGGAACTTTACTAGAATTTCAGTAATATTTATAATAAGTTGTTAAATTTTATGGTTTCTTTAAACAAATTTAATCAACAAATGCATTAATCAGGAATTTGTCGACAGAAAATTTCGTTTTTTTTCCATGTCAACTTTTTAAATTATAAGCTTCATTAAAACTTCAGCAAAATTTATAATTTTTTACCAATTACAATTACAAAATAACAATTATAAAAAAATTCTGTTTTGTTTCGATGTCAGACTTCTAATTTAGATCTTCATAATAAATTCGACAACATTCATGATGAGTTGATAAATTTAAGATTTTTAAAAACAAATTTAATAAACAAACGCAATATTGAGCGTGAAGCGCGAGAACCAACAGTCGCGCGCCCTGGGCGCGCTCAAATGTGCGAGTCGCGCACGCAGCGCGCTACGAGAATGTGCCCGCAAAGCGGGCGGATTTTCTGGTTGAAAATTTATATTTTGTGGTTGAAAGTTAATTTTTGTTATTGAAAAGTCTACTAATGTATTTTTGGTTCATAATTAATTAATCTCTTTTGATTAAAATTATATTATTTAGTGGAAAAATTAATTATCCTGTTGAAAATTCAACTATTTTGTTAAAAATTCATATTTTTTTGGTTGAAGATTCATCTTTTATGGTTGAATGTTAATTTTGTTTGGTGTTATTGAAAGGTCTACTTAATGTGCAGAATTCCTGCAAATAAAGCCAAGAACAACCACTATAATATGTTTCTTTTGCAATTGAACTTTTTTGTTAAAAAGTAATCTCTTTTTGGTTGAAAATTAATATTTAAGGGGTTAAATTTGTATTCTTCTTAATGAAAAAGTCTACTATTATAGTTTTGATCCAGTAAACATTTATTTTTGTTACGAGTTCTACTTTTGGATGGAAAATTTCATTATTTTGTAAAAAAATCTTCGTTTGTCTAAAATAAAATTTTTTTTCTTGAACATTTGTCTTTTTTATATATAAAAAAACCATTCTTTGGATTTAGAAATTCATCTTTTACTATTTGGTTGAAAATTTAATTATTTTGTTAAAAATTCAACTATTTTCCTAAAAAGTCATCCTTTTGGTCGAAAATTCAACTGGTTTTGTTGTATATTCGTCTTTTTTTAAATAAAAAATCCATCTTTTAGTGGAAAAGTATATTTTTTCGGTGAAAATTCATTATTTATGGTTTAAAGTTAATTCTTTTTAATTGAAAAGTTTACTATTATATTTCCAGGTCAGAAACCATCTGATTCGGTTTCGAATTCTACTATTTGTTTAAAAATTAATAATTTTATTGAAGATTAAACTATTTTGTTAAAAAGTCATCATTTTATTGAAAATTTATCATTTTTTACTGAAAGTTTTTTTTTTGTATTAAAATGTCTATACCAATCTATTTTGGGTTCAGAATTAATTCATCTCTTTTGATTAAAAATTATATTATTCAGTGGAAAATTTCATTATTTTGTTGAAAATTCAACTATTTTGTTAAAAAGTTATATCTTTTTGGTTAAAAATTGATCTTTAAAGGTTCAATTTTTATTCTTTTTAATTAAAAAGTCTACTATAATATTTGTCATGAAAAAAATCATTTTTTTTGT
>NC_046661.1:94489283-94496146 GCF_010883055.1 Belonocnema kinseyi
GAAACGAGTCAGGCGGCCCTCACTGTTTACGTCTATATCTCCCCGAAATCAGTCCAAGGCCATTTGAAGGTAACCCCCGACACTTGACTGAAAGCGAGGGTTTGGTGTATTTGTGGAATATTTGTGTAGTTTTCTGAATCTTCGGAAGTTATTCTCATGCCTATTTCAAAGTCCTAGATTTCGTTCATAAACGAGAAAAGCTTTTAAATAAATAATTGTTTTTAATCTGGTAAGTTCTTCCCTTTAGGACGTAACATATCTATTAAGGAATTCTTTACGAGGATTCAAAAGTGTTATCTGGATTTCAAATCCTAAAGAAACATTTTTGCGAACTTTTTTTCACAGTTTTTTAATTTTTCTTCGTAACTTATCATAAAAATATAATATAAACTACGATAAAGTTGGTCCTTCCAAACCTTATTTTTAAATTTTGTTGTTTTCGATAATGCGATCTTTAACAATAAACAATACAAATACAAGATTATACAAAATTTCATAGGAACGTTTATAATGTAATATTTCTATCTGACAATGCTGAACTGCTAAATAATGAAAGAAATGAAAATGGTTTAAATATACGAAATTGTGGCCCATAAATAATCTTAAGGACATGTGACGATTGAGTCACGTAACCAGATTCCTTCTTTACCGACACTTTCTATTTCCTAACTTATTTTGATACGAAGTGCAACATCAAGTTAAAAGTGTGCAATAATAAATAAGAAGCACTAAGAAAGTTGGGTCTGGTCCTTAATTATAATAATTATGAAAGAAGCAACAAAAAAAAAATATTATTTACAAAAAAAACTTTATAATTATAAAAATTTACGACCAGACCCACCTTTCTTATTGCTTCTTATTTATTATTCCAAATTTTCAACTCGATGTGGTGCTTTGTGTGAAAATAAGTTAGGAAATTAAAAAAAGTGCTGGCAAGGTAGGAATCTGTTCACGTGACGCACTCATCACTTAGACTTAAGGGCATGTGATACTTAGAAAATTGTCGATTTTACCAGTTTTAGGTTCCCCCGGCTTTTTTTTTCTAGAATAATACATATTTTGCTTTAAAAATTTGCGAAATGATAGCGAACAGGTTAACGGACGTCCCCACACACTTTTTTGTGGGTTAATTCAAAAAAGTTTGCAATTAGCAAAATGTGATTATTTTGCATAGCGCTTAGGAAATAGTATCGATTTTTCAGTGTGAGATTCCCCGGCTTTTTCCTAGGATAAGAAATATTTTGCCTTCAAAATCTGGGAAATGATAGCGAACATGCTAACGAACGTCCCCGCGCACTTTTTTTTGTGTTTTTTTTTATCAACAAATTTTAGATATTGCTATTTTGTAAATTTCGAGGTTATGTGTGTTACAATTCACCCGAGCGTCACTTCAAACTACACAATATTTTTGGACGAAAACTTTGGACTTACAAACAAACATAGTAACTAATCTCCCGGAACTAGCCTTGTTTGCAGGCAATCAAAAAAGTTTATTTCATAAATAATTTCTAGATTATCGGAAAGGCAGAGATGAAAAACGACGTAACCTCAAAATAATGCATATGCATAAAATTTTTATTTAGCACAATAAATTTTTTTTGTTATTATCCCTCAAAAAAGTTTCCGGGACGTCCGTTATGATATTTTATAGCATCTCCGAATTCAGTTTTTAAAAATTTTCATTTTTGTGGAAAAAATCCAGGAAAACTGTAAGTATCACATGCCCTTAAGGACCTATATTACCGACCTCACTTTATCAGTTCACTGCATTTTTTTAACCTAAGAACTTTTTTGTAAATAAAATATTGAGCTGAAACTTTGGAAAATGTATTAAAGTATAATAAAGTACATTTAGGTACTTTATTTGGGTAGGAACTTCACTGAAAATTATTTCAGGCCAAATTGAAACTAGGAGCCTATTTCACATCTTTTTTCGGAACCTCGACATTTTTTGAATGTTCAAACTTTTTTTACACATAAAATATCGGCCGTAAATTTTGAGAAATGTAAGAATCGACATAAAACTACGTTAAGGCCATGTGGTGAGTGGATCACGTGAACAGATTACTACCTAGTGACATTTTTTTAAAGTTCCTTACTTATATTCACACGAAGCGCCACATTGAGATGAAAATTTGGGATATTAAACAAGAAGCACTAAGAATTGTGGGTCTGGTTCTCAATTTGTATAATTATGAAAAAAGTTTTTTTGTTCTAAATAATTTTTTTGTTGCTTTTTTTTATAATTAATAAAATCTAGGACCAGACCCAACTTTCTTAGTGCTTCTCATTTATTATCCCAAATTTTCAACTCGATGTGGCGCTTCGTGTGAAAATATGTTGGGAAATAAAAAAAGTGGCGGTAAGTTAGGAATCTGCTCACGTGACCCACTCGTCCGATGGCCTCACTAGACGAGGCTCCAACTGTTGGCTTGTCTTACGTTGTGAGTCCTTTATTGTGTGCCGGAGGAAATTTAGTTGAAATATTTTTTTAACATCTTTTGTTATTAAATGTTGTACTTTAACGTAGTTTTTTGTCGGCTCTTGCATTTCTCAAAGTTTGAGGACATTTTATGTATAAAAAAAGTTCGAACGTTCTATAAATGTAGAGGTTCAGAAAAAGGATGGGAAAATGTTCCCTGTTTTAATTTGGTC
Organism: Belonocnema kinseyi; assembly: GCF_010883055.1. Taxonomy (NCBI): domain Eukaryota; kingdom Metazoa; phylum Arthropoda; class Insecta; order Hymenoptera; family Cynipidae; genus Belonocnema; species Belonocnema kinseyi. Next base: position 94,491,939 of record NC_046661.1, read on the forward strand.
GGAAATAATGTTCAGTGAAGTTCCTACCGAAATTAAATACACAAACGTACTTTTTTGTACTTAAATACTTTTTCCAAAGTTTCAGCTCGATATTTTATTTAAAAAAAAGTTCTTAGGTTCCAAAAATATATTGAGCGAACTGATAAAGTGACGTCGGTAATATAGGTATTTGGCTGTGCCACATGTCCTTAAACTGAATTATTCGCGTACCTCGGCAACAAAAACATTTTGTGACCCGAATCTTTTGTGGAATAGATTATTAAGAGGATCTTCACGCGATATTGGTAGAGTCACGTTGGCAATTTCGCCATCGATCCGCACTTTAACTCTTCTTAAGTTATCATTAAAACCCGTTCTAGGATCCACTAAAGGACACAAATTTTCACCAATGATTACTCCAGTTATGTACTCCAGATGCTCATCAGTTCCTACTTTATAAATGCCTGCTAATAAATTTTGAAGTAAAATTCTAAAACTTTCGAAATGGCGAACCCTAAGTTGAATGGGAGCAGGATGAATTGGGGCATTTTCACATGGCCGAACCCAAACTAATTCTGAAAAAAGTAAGAGTTTGCAATTAATTATTGTATTAGTTCCTTAATTAATTTAATTATTTCCAGTTTTGTTACTTATCAATTTTAGTCGATTTTTTTAAATCACTTTTTAGTCACCTGAATTCTTTGGAATAAGCTTCGGAAAAAAATGGATCAAATTGATCTGGTTTCCTGGGCTTGAGAATATTGATGGTATCGAGAAAGCAGATCGTCTTTTAACTTGAAAATTATTTTTGTTTTCAAATTTACCTACAGTGCAACTCTGATATCGAACCCCCTGATATAGTGCCGTGTGCGGCGGCTGCTCAGGCGTGACCAAACAAAAGTGGAGCGAAATTTGAAAAAAATTAGTTTCCTTAGCTGAAAATATACTTTTTCCATTTTTAGTTAAAAATTAGTGTTTTCGTTTAAAAATAATATTTTCGGTTTAAATATTCAAACGGTTTGTTAAAAATATAATGTTTTGCATATAAGAAACAATTGTTTAGTTGGAAATTTCTCTTATTGGGAATTTTAATTCAACTATTTTGGTAGAAAATTCATATTTTGTCATTCATATTTATATCATGTTTCAGTAGAAATTTCATGTTTATGTTGAATAAAAGTGCACCTGTTTTATTGAAAATTAATCTTCTTTCGTTGTCGATGCAACTATTTTATTTAAATTTCGTATTTTTTGGTTAAATTCAACTGTTTTTAATTTGAAATAAAAATATTTTTTGGTTTTAATATTTACTCTTACTTTATTTGGTGAAACATCATTTTTTTTGGTTGAAAATTGAACAACTCGGTTAAAGGAACTTTCTCCAAAAAATATTTTTTTTCGAAGCTTCATGATTTTAGTTGAAAATTATTTTTTTTTGGTTAACATTTAATTGTTTTAAAATAAAAATCTAACTGATCCCATTAAAGACTAATAATTTAAATTGGAAATTCATCTTTTAGATTAAAAGTTGAGCTATTTTGTTGAAAATTCTTGTTTTTAATTGAAAATTGCTGTTTTCAGATTTTATTTAAAACATATTTTTTTGGTTAGAGATTAATATTCTTAAATGAAAATTAATCTCTCTAGTTGAAATTTTTGTTTGGTTGAATTTTTACATTTGTAACTGAAAATTTAAGTATGTCAGTTGAAAATTTCTTTCTTTGATAGAATACAGTTTGGTTAAAAATTTGACTTGAATATTGAAGAAACGTTTTTGTCATTAAAAACTAATTCAAAATTTTTTTTTAATGTAAGCTTTCCGTCTTTTATTTGTGCTCCTAATTAATGATTATTCACTATAGGGAGGTTTCCCCTAAATTTTTTTCATCGGAAAATTGTCTTTTTGAATTGAAAATTGATCTTCTATGGTCTTTTTGATCATAAAAGATAAATTTTCAATTCAAAAGGACGAATTTGTAAATTAAAAATTTAAAAATTTAAAACTGAGATTTCATTGTTCTTTCTGTTTGTAAAAAATTCTATATTAAAAATGATAGAAGATAAAAATATTTGAAATTAAGTTTTTTGACCAATCTGGAATTAGTTACTTACTTCGTAACTTGCAGGGTTGGAAATTGTTCACTTTTGGTCACATTTTTGGTTAAAATACGTCACTTTTTTAATTTTTTCAAATAAATTAATCTGTGACTGCCTTGTACATTAGAGAAAGTAAGTAAAAATCAGTTAAAAGAATAGATATTTCAATTTGAACCATTTTAAAAATAAAATAAATATACTGGCATTAATAATGCACTTTAAATTATAGATGTTTATATATTTACCAGTAGGATTGGGGAACACCACTAAGATGTAACGCAGGATACCCATAACGGTCTTTATTTTCTTGAAACAAAGGAAAGTTACATACGAATGATATCGATTAGAATCTAATTAATGATTATTCTTTAAAACGTTTACATCAATATTATTCTAGTCGCTATTTTTAATAGACGTTAATAAGCTAAAAGAAGTTAAAAATATTGCAATGATTTTATGTTTTTATTACAAGATCCCAAGAAGTTTTAAATAGATTTCAATATATTGAAAGGATTAAAAAGAATTTGAAATATTTTAGGCTATTTTAAAAGATTTCAAGGAATTTCCAATCAATTTTAATAAATTGAAAGTAGTGCAAAGGATTTGACATATGTAGGGGTATTTTCAAAAATTCCAACGCATTTTCAAAATATTCCAATTCATTCCAAATATTTCAAAGAATTTCAAATATTTTAGGCTATTTTCAATGATTTTGCTTTCACGTTTAACTTGTAAAAAATCTAGAAAAATGCATAACCAAATCTATGGTTAATTTCAGCAAGTTAGAATATTTACTAAATTAACCTGTAGAAAAAATTCTGGATTCAAGTGCAGAATCTTCCCTTTTAAATAGGGTGACCTTAATTGATTTTCGAAATGTAGGACAAAAAGCTTTAAAAAAGTGTACAAGGTAGAACAAAATAGTTGGAAAACAAGAAAAATTAGGGAATGAGGTCCTACTTTTAAATGAAATTCAGAAACATAAAATATATTCAGCAATGAAAGACATATACTAGTAATTAAAAATGAAGTCAACGTCATAAAGGAAAGCTTCCACAGGATAAATTTTAAAATTGATAAATTTTTCTTAATTTTTAACAACTATTATTGAGAAATGCCCAAGGGAAGAGCTTGCAGTCCAACCGGACTGAAAGAAAAGCTTATAGCATTGGGGCATAAAAAGCCAAACTTACTCATTTTTCTTAGATTTTCATTTTGATTAGAATCTGAGGAAAATTAAGAAGTCTGGAAATTTGGCTTTTAAGACCATCATGCTGAAATCTTTTCTTTTAGTCCAATTTAAATCCAAAATGGAATAAATGGATTGTTTCAATGAATTTAATTGATACTTTATTTTCTATAAAATTGAATAGAAATATATTTTTCTTCCTTAATTCGAAAACGTATTTTCTAAATGATTTAAATGAATTAAATTTTTGTCATGTGATCACCTCTGCAGCCTAATCTCTCAAACAGATTTAAGCACATTTTGATGAGAAATATGCAGTTATTCTTGATGCATATGGTAAGAATGTTTGAGATCTTGAATAGTTTTTAACATTAAAAATTTTAACATTTATGTCATCTGTGAATTTTTATTTCATAGACTGAACACGTAAAATTTGAAAAGGATGTAGCCGTGAGCATATGTTGAAAATGGATTGTTTTGATGTTTATGTTGTTTTAATCGCATTGTTTCTAAGATATTACCATAAAATCACACCCCAATATATTTTTAATGGTTGATGATTCAGTTTCCATGTTTCACAGAAATCGGTTGACAGTTGTGCCGAAAATTTAATAAATGTCCAAAATACGTCATTATTGTAGATAAGGATTCTTAGTAGTTTTTTTTTAGAATTTCGAGACGATTCGTTTATTTGAATCTTGATTATAACAATGGCTATCTGATTTGACATGCCATATTATGTAAATATTTTATTAATATATTTCTCCTAGGTTGAAGTCGCAAAAATACTTTAAATTTATGACATTGTTATGTCTATAATTATCATCCAGTACTATGGACCCATTTCCTTATCTGCTGACGATAAACGTTCAGGAGTAGAATAGGACCACTATGGGGAATTCGGAGTGGGGGGTGATTGCACTATGGGGAATTTGGAGTGGGG
>NC_046661.1:94496246-94501630 GCF_010883055.1 Belonocnema kinseyi
GGGGGGGGGGGTGAAGGCTGTGGAATGGTAGGATTAGAGAGTGAGAATTAGGAAATAAGTAGAGCGTCTTATATCTAATCTAATGTTTTGAAGTAAGAAATTTTGATTATAAAAATTATTTAAAAAAAAAATTCTTTAATGCACTTTTCAAACATAAATAGTTAAAGGACAGATGAATTAATTAAATCATTATTTTTTTGATTACATATGTTTTTTATTGATATTTTCTAAAAAAAATACATATAGTTTCCTAATTCTAGCAATACAAATGTAGGTACCTGAGGAACGTAAGGTGGCGAGACTAACTATTCAACATGAGAGAAGAGAAAAAATACCTATACAATATACATATATAAATTATATTTACAAAAGGGACAAAGTAGCGAGTTTCGACGAACATGCTTGTGCACACGAGTTAAACCGATTTTTATTTCGTAGTGAGCAAACACATCTACCGCCTTGTTTAGAATCCGCATCTCTAACCATTTTGAGTTTATATTCGTCTAAAAGTCTTTTATGAAAGCTGACCACAATGCGATCATTATCTAATAGATTGTATGTGAAAATATCAATGGAATGATGTAAAGTACAACCATTACACATATGATAAAGAAACATGACACAAAACTGACCGCATACATTTGAGTTTGGTGTTCCATTTGTAGAGGCTGGAGTTCCTACGTAGACGATGAAGATGTTGAGGAATAAGAGGCGGTATCTCGTAACTGTCAAAGTAGGTTCCTCTTCCGGTTCTGTCGAAATGGATTCCGATCCAGTGGGAACCAGGCTGAGTGTGGTCTTAAGTGTTAACCTGTTATTGCAGCCGGTCTTGTCCAGGTTTTGGGAATTTGATCTGCCGGGTAGACACCAATCGTGGGTACTTGTAAAATCTGAATTACCTGCAATAGCTCTAGACTGTTCATATTGAATGTTAACAATCTTCTCAGGACAAGGCTTAGAATCAGTTGTCTTATCTAAAAATTCAGTTTTGACCTCAGCACCATCTGGAACTGAATTCCTAGCAATTATTGTTTTACCGTACATAGACTTTCTGTTTGACAGTTTACAAAGAATTTCTTATTGTCGTTGTTCTCGAAGCCAATGACGCAGTTTCATAGAATTTTTAAGCTCACATCTGAACAACTCTCCTGTCGTCGAGTCTTTTGAAGGCTGGGCAGTTTACGTCTTCCAAATTAATGATTTGTCTGCTGGTGATTTTCTGTAAAGCGAGGTTTTTTCCCGACAATGTGTGTAAATCTGTGATGCAGTTTTGTCAACTGCTCGAAGGTTTGAATATAAAAACTTCAGTGGGATATCTCCATCGAACCATTCAATTTCATGATAGTGACAGGTTTGCCAGTTGTTTTTTGATTTTGAAAATGCAGGAAGTTCAGAGAAGAGGTATGGCGGTCCAACAATCCAATGGGCAATGCATTTATAATCAACAGCAATAACCGCCAGTTCCTTTGTTATAAACTGGTCATCTATATCTCGAAAGCATTGTATGTCGATTATATAGTCCATTGTTTTACATTCAAGAGTAGAGGTGAGGATGAAGATACCTTTACGAGAGACAGCAACCAACTGAGCAGAGCGTGTTATATACTCAGGTACACATTCGTTGGTTTTCCCCCTCCATCTTCAACTTAATGTGAAAACCGGTTCTGTTAAACAGGTTAATGCAGGTCTGTACAGGAATTAACCGCTGTAATCTACTATAACCTGCCTGGACGCGTCAATTTCCAGGACATTGTCGTATTCTGCGTAAACTATACAATGAATAGTTCGTTGTAGTGTTTCTTTTACACGAAGCTCAGTACGAAGGCTGCTATGTTTAACGAGATTCCAGTGTGATTGACAATTTGCAGAAAAATCAGGAGTAAGATCAAATTCAAAGATGCAGTATCCATTTGCGTAATCAAAACGATCAATATTATTTCCCTCGTTCAAAAAATGAATCCCCGTTCCGGAAAACAGAGTATGATAAGCATCAACGTATAGCTTTCCGTTGGAGAAATCTGGTTGCAAAGGCTTTGACGGAATTTGCATACCATCCACATAAAGAGAGTAACTATTGATATTAAAGTATCTAAAGTTAAAGGGGTTTTTACTACGATGACAGTTGAATGCGCCATTTTCGACAAATCCAATGATGATCCTTTTAGGTAGTTGACCGAGTATAACATTATCGAGAGTTTCAATTTGAACACCAGAATGAATTGTGAGTGTTTTAAACCTCTACTTTGGTAAGTGGGTACTTGGCCGTAACTGGAGAAAGAGCTTTTGCATGTGCAAGCAGAATATGAAGATAAGCCCGATTAGTAGGATCCATAGGACAAAAAGCATCCTTAGAACGCACCAGTCGAACTCTAAGTTCAACACCATTCAAGAGAAATCTATCCTGATTAAAAACTTCACTGTGCAAATGACCAATCAGAGCATTTTTTCCCCCTTCACCCAATATAAGTCGTCGATCGACGAGACCCTGGTTCTGCGTTGTGATGTTCTCCATTTTACCTGCTATGTTGCCAAGCCATAATGCTGATGTGAAATGACTTTTTTTCGCTGCTGGCCCATAGTTAAGCAGAGATTCAATATACGCTCTGTATGCATATGCATTATTTGGTGGCGAGACAGGCTTCTGATTAAAGTATACATCCAAGTAGTTAAACATGTGATGCAGTAAATTGCTGACAGGACCAACGGATTCTGCACTCGAAGTATTTTCTGCGGTTTTTTTAGGAGTGATTAATTTGAATCTTACACTTAGAAGTGTATGTGCAAGATCAATGTACTCATTCCCCTGATCTGGAATTACAAATTCCATGGGAGAGTCATCTGTGGGAGATGAAACTGGTTTGTAGTGCACCCATTGAGAACCCTCTATGGACCTTTGTGATGGAGGTAGTGAAAAGAGATCTAATTCCGATTTCATGCACTCGCACGAGTGTGAGTGCAAAGATGACATTTTTACTTGTTTCCAAAAATATCAATTACTGATCTTTTTGTACTTTTTGGATGTGCTCTTCTTTTAGATTTTCACTTTTCTTTCTCTTGACTACCGTTTTCTTCTTCCTCCTTTTTCTGATTTTTCCACCCTTTTTATTTCTTCTATAAGGTTTTCCCGCGATGTTCAACACGCTGCGAACGCCGAACGACTGAAGATTATTCCTCTTCTTACTCAATTTATATCCCGATCCGTTCATCAGGCTTTCCACTTTTTCCATTGATCGTCTTTTCAATTCCTTTCCAGCCTCATTGAGTCGTGTTTTCACATTATGTGAAAAATACTTTATAGTACTCTCACTTGGTAAAATGAGATAAAACTGGTCTTCGTCATTTATTGTAGAGTGTTTAGCTCTGCCTGACGCGTACAATATCATCCACACTGCCTTTAGGTACGTTTTTACGGACGGCTTCTCTTACAAATTGTCGCTGTATATTTGCACAAGTTACAGCAGCATTTTGGAGATTTACTGTAGATGGCGCCATACGTATGCTTGAATGACGAGCATTATTATATGCATGTGCCATTGGTTGGAGAACATGAATGTATCGATGAGTATTACGGTGTGTAAAGTACCACCCAATACGCTCCTTGAGCGTACGATTGGCACGTTCAGCAATGGCAGCCTTTATACTAGGATCTCGTGTAACACGAAATTGTATTTCAAGATCTGACAAGAATTTTTGAAAAACTTTACCAATAAATTCCTTTACTTTATCACTCTGTAGGTAGACAGGAAAAATCATCATTGTAGCTTTTTAAAGATCTCAGGTCTGCTAGGTCAAATTCCCAAACATCATCAATATTACACACACTGTAATGTTGTCTAGCAAATTTACGTCTAATAGGTCGAGACTTGGCAATCTTTCCTACACCCGCGTAAGAAGCCTCATCTGAAGGGTCATAATATATGTCTTCCACTTGTTTCATTTTTCAAAAATTAAAATTCAGCCAGGTGCGTCGTTTTGTATTACTTTTAGTAGTACCATCATCGTCATCTGCAGCTTCCGAGTCGTTGGTACTTTCACAGTTCTCATCATCACTCAAGAGAGACTGATATTCTATAGTTTTATCCGCATCTTCTGCATTAAATTTTATAGATTTCTTTGGCGTAGAACCTTTACGCGAGTTGTTTAATAACCTTGCTACAGATGCATGTGATTTTGATCTCCAGTACTTACGATTGCCCTAAATTTCTTTTGGTTTCTTAATTCCTTGAAGAAACTTTGCAAACTGACGTCTTCCTGGCACAACAACTGATTTCCTATACCTAATAGCATCGTTTACTAAATCTGAAATATTAGATTTCTCAACACGTTCTATGTCCACAAATACAATACCCTGTTTATCCCATTTTATTCTATTTTTAACCTCTGGTGCTTGTAATCTTACAATCAAATATTCACTCTTCTCCCAATAAGTTTTTGGCACAGAGGCAATATTATCTGAGATGGGAAGAGTTAAAACATCGTCGTCTTTATGCGGGCTTGTCATTTCATTTTGAGCACTATTTAATTTGTCATCAAGAGCATCCTTCATCTCCTTCTTCTTTCCAATTAAATTTTTCGCTTCATCGGTAAAGAACAAAAATCTTTGTAAAACTTGCTGATATAATTTCCACTTTTCATGTTTATCAGTGTATAATGGGGAGTATAAAATTTTACTCATCAAATTGTCGAGTCTTGAAATTGTATCACCAGGTGTTTTTGAGGTAACAAAATTGGTGAATAATTATTCTTGATGTGGGTACGACTGGAGCTTAATTTGCTCGACACTATCACTTGGTACAAGTACCATTTTCCTAGCATGTTCCATTTGAGTAAATACGACAAATAATTACGAAGATGAAAACATGTTGGAAAAGAGGGAGTCAAGAACTGGTGCTAGTAGAAGTGGTAAAAACCCCTCTTCTTTTTGTACAATAAATCGTTTTTACGGTTTCACGAGCCGCGAGGTGACACTAGTTTTCTTAATGCATACGAGGGTAGTTCAATAAGTCCTTAGAATGACGTATAAAAACAATTTTTTTTGGGTAAATTTTTTTTTTATTTTTCAACATAATCTCCTTGGAGCTCTATACACTTGGTCAATCGCTTTTCAAGTTTTTTTAATCCTTCAGAAAAGTGCGTTTTCGGAAGTTCCTCAAAATAAACACTTACAGAGGCAATGAAGTCTTCGTTGTCTGGAAATTTCTGTCCACCGAGCCATTTTTTCAAGTTTGGAAATAAGAAAAAGTCACTGGGGGCTAAATCTGGTGAATACGGTGGGTCTTCGGCCAATTCGAATTTTAGTTCTTCAATTTTAGCCATTGAAACGAAGCATGTGTGAACTCGGGCGTTGTCGTGATGAAATAGAATTTTTTTTCTCGCCAAATGTG
>NC_046661.1:94501730-94518862 GCF_010883055.1 Belonocnema kinseyi
GCCTTGGAGGAGATTATGTTGAGAAATAAAAAAAAAATTCTTAAAAACGTTGTTTTTCTTGGTCAGGCCGGAAACTTATCAATCCACCCTCGTAATATAAAATTACGCGAGAAAATACAACATCACACATTAAATTAATATTTTGAAGAAATTTTTTCACCAAAACCGTTTTACCACAGCCCGTTGGACAAAAATTTATAGACGTAAATGGATGTTTCTACCTTGGATCCATGTTGAAAAATAAAGAAATAACTCAGTGTAATCCCCTTTTATCTGATTTTTTTACTTTTTATCAGTGCTAATCAACGACGTTGATTAGCACTATTAAAAAATTATGCGTTACAAAACTCTATATCAGGGTACATCAATCAAGTCTTTTCATAAGGGGGCTTAGGTAACGCAGCACCATGTGGACGAGAACTTCAATGATGCAGATACATTTTCTCTACAGCAAAGGCTCCTCGGCCGGTTCTCACCGGGTGTATGGGAGTGATATAGACAGGGATTTCCCTAATCCAAGAACCTTGGCACGGCATCCAGGCGAATAAGCTAATAGGCCGGGTTGTAGCGGCCACGGAATGAGCCTATAACCTTGGCCGTCGGGATTCGGGGGCGCTGCCATAAGTTCATTTATAGCGTCCGCGGTCCGCGCCCGCCAGCCAGATCGCCCGCGCTTCCGGGTAGCGTCTTTTTGAATAAAGTTTAAAATACACACTTATCTTTGGTTTGATCTCTGATGTTGATTTTAAATAAAGTTTACTCTTAATGCTACTGCTGCTACTTTCATTACAAATATTTTATCTTATTCCTGTTGAAACTACTTTTCAATTTATGTTTTTGGTTAAAGAAATGTAATGTGGTTTACAGATTCTAAGGGTTAAACAGCAAAAAAATTTAAATACTTGAATATTTTTTAAAAATCAAAAACAATTTATAAAAGAATAATATATATTTTACACTATTTACAGAAGTTATATACAAAAATAGCCTCAGTAAAAAACCAGAGGTGGTCTGTCCTCATACGGAAAGGCCATTTGCCATAGGCCCTTTGTTGGCTGAATGTCAGGTGCCGGTGGCCGTGCCATCAGAGCCTGTGCAATTTTTATTGCCGCAGGACATGGTGGAATGCATGTAATACACATACACATACCAGTTAACTGAAATATGAAAAAGTGTTAATTATACAGTTTTATGTTTTAACAACTTATTATTCAAATATACATACATGTTCTTTCAGCTGAAGTCATAAACCCACCTTCTGATTCCAAATGCTGGTGGAGAGAGATATTTTATATATAGTTTTAAAGGTAATTTTTTACAGAAAAACAAACAAACTAATCAAGTCAAACTACTCTGAATTTTCTTTATTTTGACCCTCTTCGATATAACCGTATGGTAAGGATTCGTAATTATCGAGGAATCTTCTTTTACTATTCACCGGTTTACATGTTTTTTCTCCGTCCTAGTTACCACATCGTGAATTTTCGTTCGACGAATTGCTCTGAATGAGAATGAAATAGGAGGAGCATTGCTAACTATCATATCTCGAACGGTTTCAAAATTGAAAAGTTTTGAGTTTTTGTAATTTAGAGTTATCCCCTTAATTTTACAAACTTGGTACGATTTTCCATCTAGAGAGGTTACGTTCTATGCGTAAAATTTAGGGCTACTGAATACAAAGTATCAATATAGCTTCCCTTACCATAAACTTCCCACTCATCCGTCATCTTCCTCAGTAATCGACCCATCGGGGGATTGTACTCTGATACATTTTCATGACATATGTAAATGTATGAGTCTGTATCGTAGTACAAAACACGTCGATCTAATTGATGCAGGTACTCAAACAGCTTTAGCGTAGCTTGAGCAGTGGTGTAAGCGGCTATTAATACATTTATCATCATCATCATTTACAGGGACAATGTCATGGAGTTCCAACTCTGGACTAGTAAGCAACTCCATAAGCCGTTTACGCTACTCAACAATATTTGTTTGCGGTAAATTCTCATTTGTCCGAATTTACCTCAAAAAGAGTTGATGACAAAGTTTTGCAAAGAAACGTTAACCAGGGTTTTTTGAAATCTGTTCAGGATCTAACTCTATCCCCTCAAATTCATCATGCTCACGAAGATAATCTTGTTTTGACTCTTCGTCAACGCACTTGCTCGGCCATGCATTAACCTCCTGTTTAATTTTTAAAAAGCTGTTTATATAACCCGCGATTAGCCCACCTGTACGTGTTTGTGTATCGTATTGCGTGTCCGGATATTTCCATATCTCTGAAATATGGGTTACTCTATAATTTAACTCCATGGTTTTTTTCAACTTATCCAAAACCCAGATTCCCTCCAGCTCACACTTCGTATTTTCATGAGTTCATTCAGTTTGGCTCATAGAAGCACAAAACGCGTGACAAAGTGGGAACATGAATTTCCCATGCATTCGCACAGGTAGCACGGGATGAAATAAATGTATTGGAGGAAGCACACGGCATTTGATTAATCCGTCAATCTGATGCAAATTCATGTAATTTGGACCAGCTAGTCCTCTACACTCCTCATCGCCAACATAAATTTTCGGGTGACCTACAGGAAATTTCCTCATTTCCGAAATAAATGAATATAAAAAGAAAACATCGATATATCGGATTTTTAAATTATTTTTATTTTTATAATAGCATATTGTATTTCCTATACGTCCTCCGAAATACGCTTCAAGAGAATTTAACGCATCCTGGCGGAGTAAGGGATGATTTTCAAAATACTCGATCATACCGGGGATTTTTTTTTAATTTATCATATTTACACTCCCATATATCGGTTAGTACGTAACCGATTTTTCGAATTTTTTCAGTCGTGGCGCGAGTGTTCTCATAACGCATATCATACCATCCATATAGTAACCGTCAACTAGCGCTCCCTCTTGTGGACGGAATTCACGAGATCTTACCGCGTCTTAGATTTCCACCCCAATTTCTCATTCTACCCATAATAACCATTCAATGGCTTTCACAGACTGTTCATTTGCTCGTCTGTATCCACCATTCCGTATGATACCTATGATTTCGGGAGAAGGAAATTCTTGCTGTAGATGGTAGTGGCAAAGGACCTACACACAAATCATTCTCTGGTCTATTAAAAAAATGTGGGAATGTGCCTTTCTTTGAATGCTCACCAGTGAGACCAAATGCTTTGGGGAGACCACTAAAAGGCATTGGCATATAGTTCTATCTATCTACGAATTTACATTCCCGACCTGCATGAGCATGATTTTAGTACCATTCAATATTACTTTCGGACGGATTTTGGCACCTTCAAACTCTACTAGGTATCTAAGAATAAATTGTAGGTCAAACCCTTTTGCATTGTGTGCAATGCAAATTGTTTGACTAAACTGTTTCCCCTCGTGTGTTACGTGCTCTATAAAACTCTGTATAAGTTCATCCCCTCTGAATTCTAACAGTCTGACACCACAATATTTACAAGAATCATTCATATTTTCATTCAGTAAACAGTCACAGTCAGAGCAGACTTTCTGAACTACACAGAGATTCGTCTCATGTGTGTTTACCGAATTATCCTCAGGAAGCGTTTTCGTTTGACGTGTTTTTAAATCATAAAATACAAATCTGATTCGCTTCGGGGAATTAGAGAGGCATTCCTTGACTGGGGCCATGTAACATTCGTGGTTATAATCACGTATGCATTTACAATTTTTACAGTAAAATGTACCGCATTGATGGTCTTTAGTTTTATAAAAATTTACTACCCTCAAAATTTTGTTACAAGTCTGTAAAGCATCACACACGCTTGTTCCAGCGGAATAGGAATCTTTTACACTATGCTTGTGTAGACAACTGCTATTGAGGAAAAAGCGATTACATGAATTGCATTTAATTTTTTACTATTTCTTTACTATTTCTTCCACAGATTTGCAAGGGGGCCTTGACAAACACGAGCTACATTTATTTGTACATCGATGAGTGGCTGGATTGGCATAACTCGTATTGCATGGGATGCAAAACTCTCGGTTACGCGCGGCTGCTTTTAAACATAAAATTGGCTAAAAGTGATTCTTATTCGGATGGAACATTATATAAACATTATATCGTACCGTTTGCCCTATATCTGTAATCATCGTGGTTGCGTCATGTAGTGGTGGAGCCTTACCCATGCCAAAATTACTAAAATCAAAAGTAACTAACGCGATTCTTTCACGTTGGAGGTATTTTTTAATAATCTTCAGCTTAAATATTCCGTAACCGGATTCAGGGATCGTCACACCCGGCTTACGAACTAGCTCAGTAGCTAGTCCACGATGTAATTTTTTCTTCGATAACCTGACTCTTTCCCATTGTGTATATAACAACCCGCTGCGAATTGTACGCCGCTGTTTGTATATACATGCAGTCACAATAAAACGCGGAAGACATAGATTATCACTATTTTGGATTTTCAAAATTGACCTTCTTTTAATATCCTCGTGTGTCAGTGCCTTTCGACCAGTACCACGTATACCTTCCACTGTTTATAAAGTAATAACAAAGGAATTATCTAGTTTGAAGTCTTAATTACTTTGAACAATTTTAAAAATAAGATCCCAAAGTATATCGAAACTTAAATCACGTGCTGGGTGAAAGGACAAACCACCAGCTCCTTTAGTAGAAAAGTCCGAGTTAATTTTTATACTAACATAATCATCAAAACTGTCGATAAAATCCATCAAGTATTTAATAATAGCGGTAAATGCTTTTTTTAAATAATAGATAACATTTTCAGCCTCTGAAGGCTCCACTAACACATCGTTCAATAAGTCCCGAGACTAACAACAAAAAAACATTTTTTTTCAAAAAAAGTTCCGCATCGTTTGTGTCCGTACGACCACGTTTAAACTCAGCATACCAACGACCAATCGTTGATTTGGATGGAGAGGAGTCCGGGTAACGATTTTCAAGCAACTGCTGGGCCTCTACGGTGTTTTTATCCATTAAAAAGCAATGTTTAATCAACACGCGAAACTCGCTTTGTTCCATTTTTCAAACAAATTACAAAGTGACTTTACTCTAGCCTCGATATCTCTGCTGTTTGTGGTCCAATCGACGTGAAATTTTTACACGTTTCATGTGAAGGTTCGCACTCTAGGAAAACGTGGCTCGTTTGGTACTACTAGCACCATCTCTGGGCTAGTCTCGGGACTTATTGAACGATGTGTTAGCTGAATTGAAATTTCACGACCAGTCGTAAGGAATTTTTTAAAATAGCGAGACCTATCCCATTTAATATAAAAAAAACTCCCTCTCCTACCTGTTTGTGCACCAATAGTTTGTATATGCTGATTCAACGACTCTGGATACAAGAAATGCTGCTGATGAAACTCATTAAAAACCTGGTCTTCGATTAAGTGTCTCTGCTGCACCTGATGATCCAGTAAATTCTGGTGTTGCATCTGCTGATGCACTCGCAGTTGTGTGTGGTAAATCTCGTCCATGGCTGCACTCCGCTCATTCACCTCTATCTCGTTCTCATCGCAAGCCTCTACGTCAATCTCCTCCGTATCCTCGTCCTCACAAGTCGCAACATCAATATCCTTCCCATACGCGTCCTCGGCATCTTCATTCAACTCTTCCTCTGTTTCTTCTTCTGTTTCGGCTTCTACAAAAAATTTTGAAAAATTAAAAGAATAATTTTTAAAAGGTGTACAAACATCGTATTAAAAATAAGCACAAATTTATAAGACACAATTACATTCTTCACTGTTCTCCACTTCCATTTTAATTTCAACATGAACAGTTGTATTATGCGCCTGAACACTGTTTTCCCCCTCGTCATCTGCTGTAAAGAAAAAAATTATTCCATTAAAATTGTGATACTTGGAAAAATGGAAAACAAAACTGTGGCAAACTAAAACAAAACCATGTTTTTTAATAATAAAAAACAGTGCACAATTTTTAAAAAAATTTTGTTTGCAGAGCTATTTGGTACTTTATTATAATGAAATACCAAAACATATTTATTTACTCATAAATCAATCTTTACTGATTAAAAATGTTACCATGTAATTAAATATTTAATTTTGATTATAAATTCTGTACATTTGAGTGCATTTCAAAATTCGATTGACTACGTCATTTTTTTTTTTTTAGAAAAAATGTTTTAAAAGAACTGAGGAACTCCCGCAAAAGTGTCTAACCAAGCGGATTTCCCCCTTTCCGCAAAAATTTAAACAGTATTGTGAATGGCTAAACTGCGATACGTCACCTGGTAAAAAAATATGAACTAGAAAGAATAGGTTAGATTTTAAAGATGAAATTTAATTTACACATAAAAGTGTTTTAACGATTTTTTTTAGTTTAAAGTATTTATTGGATACTAAAAGTGAGTCTTTATCATAATAAAAGGCTTTTAGGTAAAATTTACATCTTATACAGTGAAAAAACACATTTTCAATAGAAATATTTTGCTGAATAAAAACATTATTGTGTTATTTATTGTGATTTTTTCAATAGATATTAAACTTAAATGAACTTATTTTTAAGAAAAAAATGACTTCAAAGTAAATTTTTATTAATTTATGCATAAAATATTTGATATTTAAAAAGATGGTCGAAAAGTTAGGTTAGAATTCGTATTTCACTTCCAATCACTTATTAATTATATTCTCTGCATAAACTGCCTAAAATTTGTCACTACATACATTAATGAAAGATTATTCAAGCTCACAATGCATCGAAACTTACCTTTTGTTGTTGTTGAAAATGTGTGTTTTCATTGTATAAGATGGAAATTCAATCTAAAACGCTTTGTTTTTTATGAATATTTGTTTCTTGTATTTAATCATTGTTTCACACTTTACAAAACAATAGTAAAAATACTTTTATACCAAAAATTAAAATACATCTTACAAAGTGTACCTATTCTTTCTAGTTCCAGTTTTCAGCAACAGGTGACGAAATGACCGGCCACTATTTCCAATACTTTTTAAACTTCGAAAAAATATTCAGTTTTATGTGAAAATAGTTTTCCTTTCGTAATTATATATTTTTTTAGTCTGCTTTAATTTAAATAGTCGAAAAACATATTAAAAAAGAATAGAACAACACATTCTAGTGATTTTAAGACTTTTGTTAAAATCACTAAACTGAAATTTGTCTTTTAATAATAATAACAATAATAATAATAAACTGAGGAATAAATGCAACATTTAAGAAAAGATTGTAAACCTTCTCAAACTCTGCACACTCTGCTACTTAAATCAGGTGAATATTCCCCGTTAGTGGCTTAACTCTGCTCTTCAATTTCCACAGTACTCGGCTCTGAATCGGCATCTGATTCACTGGATTCCGATGATGAAGATGCTAGGACGTGATCACTCTTGTCCATGGAATCCTCAGATAAAATCGTATCGTATTCATCGATGCGATTATTCCTGTTAAAATTTCGGGATGCACAACACAAAACAATTACACATACAAATAAAAAAATACACTACACTTCACTTTGTCAAAAATATTTTTTCTATGAATAAATTCTTACCATTTCTTTCTGCAAGAATTCTGGCATCTGCCTGCATACATTTTTTTCTAAGACACCTCTGCGTTATGCGCAGAGAATCCCTATTCTCCATAAACAATGCACACTTGGACACTTTAGTAGCACTGCATCTTTTTAATATATAATTTAATATTTTTAATAACTCGCGTTTTTCTAAGTTTTCCGACACAATTACCAGCACGGTGCGGAGTTCCTTCGAGTGTGACATCATGAAACAAAACTGACCATCTACGCGACGATCACCAGTATTTATGGAAGACGGAAATACATCCCTAATGCATTACCCACAACCATTCCTCTAAAAAACTCCAGACCCCCCTTGATATGAGTAGAATTTCCAGGAAATTGTAAAAAAAACCTGTCAAAATCGTAAAGATTTACCGAAACGACAGGTACATCTAGTCGCAACTTTGATAGTCGTTTACCATTATGGGGTTCAAAGTGGTTCGTCGTCAAGTTTTTATAACGTGACGCTGATTTCCACTTCACAATCTATTGGGTTATTCTGTATCTAGACAAAGAAACAAATTTACGACCAAGTATAAAAAATTCCCGGTACCTTTTAAACTCAAACCTTGCTGTAGGAAAGAGGGATTACGTCAATTACATGTCACTGGTTTTGGAGGGTATTGCAGACAGGATATAGAAAAAGAGTTACAACCAATGTTTCACTGGACAAACGTAGAAATTGACATCGCAAAACCTGACATCTTACAAGGGTCTACGCGAAAAAAAATGGTTATGGTGTAATCCGATTGACACGCAAGATTCTTCGAAAAAAAGGTTTTCCTTCCAGTACACGTGTTCTTAGCTTTAAATCTCATTTTGAAGTATGAACTTCTGAAACTTTTAAATATTAGTTACGGGTACTATATTTTACCAGCAAGATCTTCGATTTTTTAATTTATGACTGGCACCTGCGCTTTTGAAGAAAACTTTTTTTCATCGTAGACATGCTTGATTATTTATTACATTTTAAAATATAATCTTCCCTTAAAAAGTACATAAATTTACCCTTTCAGTGACAGTTCAACTGACCCTTTTCGCTTAAGAAGAGCGAACTCAGGTACTTTACAAGGAATTTAGAAACCTTTTCAAAATTGATAGGTTTTCCCGGAATAAATAAACTTCAAAGAGCACTCTATTTTTTTTAATGATTTTTGTGAGAATTTTTAAAATTTTCCCACGATAATTCTTCCGACCAGTGGGAAAAACCGGTTTATCCGGTATGAGTCATCGTCACATATGGTGGGGAGAAACAAAGGTCCAAGGATGTATAAAAGCGGGTGGGAGCTCTACTCAGCATTCAGTCTAGTTTCAATCCTGAGACCATACACGATACCATGTCTGACAACAAAACACTCAACGCTGCTACTACCGATATCCACGTCGCTGCAGTTATGGATTCATATACAGTCCCAATGGACACAGCAGTTGTACGATCTGCCTTGACACCGTTTACCTGTCGTACCTGTTGCCGAGGTTGCACGCTAGCCTGTTAATGGTTTACTAATGGCTTCACTTTACTCTATGAATAACTCCTGCACAAAGCAACTTTTCACGAGACTTGAGTTGCAGCCGAGTGGGAACCTCGTACCCGTCATAAAACTGGTCAACTCGACTTTGAAGGGCATTTATCTCGACTCGGCATCTTGGGCATGCTTGTTAAATAACATGGATTATATATCAGACTTCTTCGAGGCGGGTTACGGTGTCACGAAAACTGTGGAATTGGGGAAATTCAGCATTGTTTTCACCACTTCCAATGGCTGCAGGGCGATAGTCTTTGACATTTCTGGAGATAAAGATAAACCCACCATGGGGGATAGTGAAAAAAAGGACCAAGGAATACAGATCGACTATAGTGATGCAGAAAACTACTTTTGATGGACTATATTTAGCATAGTTCATCGTTTAGATGAAGACGTATTTTGAAGGGTTGGAGAATTTCTACTATACTGAAGGTAAAAATATTATAAAACATCGTTCGTCGAAGTGGATTGAATCGGGGGGAGAATATACTTAAAAATTTGAGTTACGTGACTTTTCAGCTAATGGGAGGGCTTTGGAGTGCAATAACAAAACAAATAAAAGCAACGAGAGTTTCGACCCGGGCCCTCAACTAAGCCACAGCAAAAGTGGGACGGCTCCTCAGGAGTCATCCTACCAGAAGCGATGAAGATCATTTAAACCAGTGACAAAAACCAAGTCACCCCAGTTAACGAAAAGATTAGTGGGCTCTCTGTAACGAGAAAAACCTGTAGTGTACCCAGAAATTAATAGCCCACAAAGCGCGTATAACGAAAACCAATCAAGGCTTCTCATAAGGGGCCTTAGATAACGCAGCACCATGTGGAGCCACTCCTTTTGCTTGGTCGTCGTGCAAAAGGATAAAAGACTCGAAGAGACGTCCCTGATTAGTCTATTAATGGACGGGACGACGAGAATTTCAATGATGCAGATATATTTGCTCCAAAGCAAAGGCTCCTCGGCCAGTTCTAATCGGGTGTATGGAAGTGATATAGACAGGGATTTTCCTAACCCAATAACTTTGGTTACACAGGAAAATGATTCATACGAAGAACACACAAGCCTTTCGCAGATTCTCCACCTTCACGTCTATCGACAGAATGCATGTGACAGTATCTAACCTATCGGACCTCTGTATTTTTTCATACATTCAGGGCTCTACTTGATAAATTTAGTGCAAACAAATTCTTAAACTTTCACAGAATCTCTGTAATGTGTCCTTCTATCGCGTGTTTAGGTTTTTGAAGAAAATTGTCCGGACTGATTTAGCTTCATGCTAAAACATGTTATGTTCTCAATACCATGGAATAGGCCTTACCTGGATCATGAGGGATTTTTGATTTTACTCTCAACGAAACCGCGTTAATATCCGCCGGTAGAGAACGTAAAGATTCACTAATATCCTCCCGGGAGGGTATCCCACTAATTCTGCTGAGCAAAGGGAAAATAGCTGCGCTGCGCACTGATTAGCTTTTATATCACGTAGTAATCTGGAGTGGTAGTTATGGAATTTATGGTACTTATGGCAGGGATATAAGCAAAAGAGCATATAAGTAAGAGCAGATATAAGCGCAGTTCCAGTGTATCTCAACTTCGAAACTTTCAGTCCTTTTCTAATTGCAAGAAAGCACCAAGCAATGGATGTGAATTTGGTTTCTAAGCTCTACTGTAGGAACATCACTGTTATTATCGTGAGAATCAGGGTTCGAAGTGGAAGATGCCTAGAGATTTATATCGTTTGGAATTATTTAACAAGCATTGCTGAGGGGTCCCCACCTCTTAGAGAGATCGAGGCTCTAGTTGGCACTGGCAGAAAAATAGGTTTCCTCTGCTGTTGGGCTTTAGCGCAAACTCCACCATACAGTGCGGGCAAGCATGAAAATCAACTGCAGAAGAAGAGATTTAATTAAATACCTAGCAGGTCTCTTGATATATAGTACCTTTATGTTCGAAAGAATTAAGAATCAAAATAGTAGACTGGAAATTCTCTGAGAAGGAGTCTCTTTCGGACCACAAATATATCTTGTTTCAGTAGCCCTAGAAAAACCATGGGTTTCAAAAATCAGAAACACCAGGATACACTTTGGGCCTTATACAAAAAGGAACTCAAAGGCATACTTGGGGAATTACCAAAAATCTACGGTAGCATAGATGATTTAGAGCACGTTGCGTATTTTCTGCGCAAGACTTTGATTACACCATATGAGAAGAATGTGAGAAGAAGAACCAACTTGGAGAAACTCCAGAAAAGACTAGAGCTTTGCACAACAGGGTAAGCAAAACTAAATTTGCTTCAGCCTGTAACACGTGCATGACGTTTCAGTATGAATACAATAAAAACATAAGAATATACAAACACGGAAATTCGAAGAGCTTCTGCGAAAAATCAAAGAACATCCCGGATATAGCCAGGCTCCACAAGATCCTGAAAAAATACGGAGGCTCACCTTGGAGTCATGAGACTCGGTAATAGTGAGTTCGCCGAAGACGAGGAAGAAATGCTGAATCACCTGATTGAATATAACTTTCCAGGTTTTTAGCGATCCTAAAACGACCGAGAAGAGAAGAGTGGCGCCAGAAGGGGCAGAAGGTCGACTGGAATTTTTTCGCCAAGGTCGTTCATATCAAGAAGGTGGAATAGGTCATTGGCTCCATTTCCTTTTTTTAATAATCTTGGGTGGATAACGTCGATTAATTGCGTTTACGAAAGGGTATGGACATTGTCACCCCTACCCGTGTGGAAAAATATCGTGGCGTTGGCCAAGCGCTGGCCAGACCGTCTTGTGTCTGGTCAGATGCTGGACAGACGGTCTAATAGCGCCGCTGTCCAGAAGTGTAACGCCTAAACCATGAGATGGACTAGATTAGACGGCGCTGACCAGCCGCTGATCAGCTCGTCCAGAATAGACGAGCTGATCAGAGGTTGGCCAGACGTGTAACACTTTTACTACGCGATGGTCTAGATTGGACCATACAGAAAGAGGAGGAAAAAAAGTATAAAAATATGAATTTCAATATGCTCTAAAAAAATTTCATGTTAAAATATTCAGTAGTTTATTTTTTATGACAGTTTTCGACACTGAGGTAAAAACTTATCCCGGTGTGGCAAGTATGTTATTTTATAGATGCGTGGCAAGCAAGGATTAAATTGAAATATTTCAGTTCAAGATTTATCATTTGTTCGTTTTTTTGGTGAAAATAAATTTAGTTTACTTTAAGTTTAACTATTATATAATAATGATCACAAAATAGCAGGCAATTCACGATTTTAACCCTAAGTATGGCCGTCCTACGAACGCCGAGTGATACGCGACAATTAACATAACCTACAAAATCATTGATCGATATCGATTATTTATCAAGTTTTAAATACTATTACATGGATTCTTTCCTTGTTGTGTTGGATGATTTCAAAGCAGGATATTTTGACTGCTGTGTTGATAACAAAATAGCAGACAATTTACGACATTGGTCATAAGCATGGCCATCCTACGGACGCAGAGGGATAGGCCACAATTAACACAACATAACGTAACATTTTTCTCAAATCATTATTGTCCATCTTCGTTTTTATTAAACATGTGGCTAGAAATAGATTCAGTACGATGTAAAGACATATATAAAATCTTCCTCTCTGGTCTTTTGTAGGTTAGGTTGCAATTTGAGAAAGAATCAATTAATCTTATATCATATAAGTAGATATTATATTGCTCAACAATTATCAAAAAAACAGTGTGTATATAAACCTAGACATGTGTCAATCTGACTTCAACACAAAACTTTTCTGCAAACTTTAATATTCTTTTAGGTTTTCCCAATCATTTCTGTCTGCTGAGGATTACACCATACACTATCACGATAGCACTTCCTATTTTCAACCGAGACCGTCTGAGAGGGGTCCAGCCAGACCGCTTCGATGAATCTTTGAAATTTTTGCAATCGAGTCCGTCTAAGAGGGCCAAGGCCAGCACCCTATCAGACCGTCTTAAGTAGACGGTCTAGATTCGGTCTAGCCAGCCGATCTCTCTACATAAGACTGCCACGAAATTTTTCCACACGGGCACTAATACGGGTACTAATATAACAATTTAGACCAAGCATTTACCTTAAATGCGTGCCATTGGCATGGGAGAACAATAGAGTGGTCTTTTAATCCCTAATCTGGGAAACAGGGTTACACAGCTGATAATAAATTCTGGCGGATCAGCTCAACGTCCTTTATTCTGAAGACGCTAAAGAAGCTGGTCAAGAGATATGTACATCAGGGATGAGTTGCTTCTGGCCTCCTTGATGCATACAGAGCAGTACGCCTTTCAGGTAGGCTGTTCTGTAGAAACTGTGCTACATGCTGCTGTGAGAAAATTGGAGCAACATCTGGGACAGGGAGGGTATGGCTTGCCAGACCAGCTACCAAGCTGGATTTAAATCATGCTACGTCGGAGGCCACTCAAAGCCAGACGGAGCGAATTATCTAGTCAGGGGAGAAGCGTCGTGAGGATGCCCGAAAGGGGGTCTGATTTCACGCCTCCTGTGGTACATTCTAGTAGACGGGCTCCTTCACAGGCTAAATAAGAAACGGTTTCATACCCAGGGATACGCGGATGACTTTATAATCCTAATCAGACAGGCTCATCTGGGAAAATTGAGGTGTCTTACAATGTCAGCGCACCGTATCGTAGACCTCTGGTGTATCGAAAGATGAAGGCATTCCGAGATAGCGAACTGATCCAGAAGACACATCCTGAGATCCAGTCCAGGAAGTTTAGCATGGTTCTACAGTTTCGAAGAGTTACGATTAAAATTTTTTTAATTTGAACCATTTGCAAGTTAAGATTCTTAAATTTTTGAGATTAAAAATTTGAGATTCATTAATTTGGAATGGTTATAATCACAAAATTATGTAGTTTTAAACGTTTTTGAAAAATATTTATTCAGTTTTGAAGATTTACAATGCGAAATCCTGTAGGCTTTAAGATATATAATTAAAGCAAATTCTTTAATTATGAACAGTGAACAGGACAGCGTTGATTTATTGCTGGGAAATTTGGTAAAAATGATCAGGGATAACAAGAAGGTAAAATGCACGAATTATATTTATTGAAATTTCTTTCGAACGTATTTAAAGGTTTCACATGGACTTCGAAATGTAAAGAAACCATTTTTGAACATTTTTCATCGCAGTATTCTTCATTTTACAAATATATTAAAGAAATTAAAATTATGAAAATATAAACACATGTAGATACATGATGCGTCAAGAGATTTTTTGGTTTGATTCATAAAAAAGTGAAACAGGATAGGCTAGAACTAATTTCCCTTTTAATACATAAAATTTTCGTAGCAAAATATAGATTTGCTAAAAATATTTTGTTTTTAAAATGTTTTATTCTTCAGCTGAATTATTGGGGGCGTATCACGGCAGAGCGAATGTATTGTGGCCCGAATGGTTTGTAGAATAGATTATTCAAAGGATCTTCCTTCGATATCGGAACAGTCACGCGGGCAACATTGCCATCTATGCGTATTTTAACTCTATCTAGGTTAAAATGAGTATTCGCGCTGGGAACCAAGATTGGACGTAAAAGTCCATGCATTATTACTCCAATGATGTACTCTTGATTCATTTCTGTATGTGTTCCTACATCCCTAAAGACTTCTAATTCACCATTTGGCAAAAAAAAACTTAGGAAAGATTGAACATGAACTTCAATGGGAGAAGGATGAACTGCATTTTCCTTATGTGGCCTAGTTAATTCTGCAGAAAGAAGTACAAATAGGAAATTAAATATTTGTATTAATTATTTAACAATTCATATTTTTTATTTCGCAGAAAAAAATTGATTAGAGAAAATGAATAATAATTATTCTAAAGAGAGATTTTAATTAAAATGATTT
Source organism: Belonocnema kinseyi (assembly GCF_010883055.1). NCBI lineage: Eukaryota > Metazoa > Arthropoda > Insecta > Hymenoptera > Cynipidae > Belonocnema > Belonocnema kinseyi. Next base: position 94,516,706 of record NC_046661.1, read on the forward strand.
CGAATATAAAATTAAGGGTGGTAAGGTAAAAGGAGGTATCTCACGAAATGACAATTGTGCAAAAAAGAGAAAAAGCATTATGCAAAATCAAACTCGCAATAAAACAAAATTCTGCTTCCGGACTGATGTATTGGTTAATCGTTACTAACAAAGGTTTGACTGAAAAGAAGCTTCCAATTATTAAAAAAAATTGTTCGTATGATGCGACCCTGAGATGTTAAGTTGATGAACACAGAGAATGAAATTTAAAGATTGTGATAAAGAATTAAAAGTGTAGATCACTGTTCAAATTTGACCACTAATTTACACTTTGAATTTTGTATTATCATCTTTAGATTATATCACCCTGGTAAATACTTGAACATCTCCTTGGACAGACATTAAAAATTTGTATCGAAAAAACTTATTCAATTCTGATAAAATCAATTTTCAATGAAAAGCTGTCAGAGTTTGACGTGATTATTTTTTGCTTTTATGTAGTAAAAAATAACAGAAATTATGTTGTTGGTGTTGAAATATAGAGATATAGAAATATGTGTTATTCGTGAATATCACAAAAAAAATAGTTTGACCAACAAGAGTCTTTATATTGAACGGGTATGAAAATGTAATTTTAAGGTATTGCAACACTAAAAAAATCTAGGAAATCGCCAATTAAGTTCACTTACTTGGAGAATATAGTTACCCCAAATGCTTTATTATTTGTACGGGCAACTAAATTCTTAGTTCGATTCTTAAACCCTTTAATATAACTAAGCAAAATACACTGTGTCATTAGGAAACAAAGATGAGTATTTGGAACAACTGTAATTATTTGGAATACCTTTTAACTACTTTTCTTAAATTAATTAACTGAAAAATTAGTTATTTCAATTAAATTCTTAGGTAATGTAACCGAGAAAAGCAGTAAAAATGAAAATAGTTATTCCAACCACTCATGTTAGTATCATAAAGCTCCAATCCATTTTTCTTAGTCAACTTAAGTGGTTCAAGTAGTCAACATAAATAGGAATTTAGTAACCCACAAATAAGAAAGAAGTTGGATTAACTACATATTCAACTAACTAAACTGAGTTGACGATTTAGTAGGAAGTATTTTCAGTGTATCCCAGAAAGACGATTTCGAACAAATACTTTTAAACGAGAATTTTTTACAATTTTCTGGTAAAAAACCTATTTTCGGAATATTATCAGTAACCTTCTTTCAACTTGAAACCCTTCAAATATGTATACTGAAATTCTTAACATCTTTTAAATTATAGATATTATATTTACGGATAGATTTGGGGTAAACCAGAAATATTAAGCACAGGGAACCAATTACGGTCTTCATTTTCCTGAAGTACAGACAACTTATTATCTGCTACTGTTAATTATCGGTATTTCTTTAGTCATTCTGCGTTATTTGTACCTAATTATTCTTGTTATCCCAGACTTACGATTCTAAACATACTTTAGGATAATGACACAATATGTAAAATTTACAGGGACTAAAATTAATAATCACACAGTGGAAAGATCAGAATTTCGTGAAATATATGATAACGTTATATATTTTGTGTAGAACACCTTTAACCTTGAGAATACAACTGGATTCTAATTGGTCTCGTGTCATTAATGCCTTAAAATATATAATATTCATAATATATTGCAAAAATGAGAATTATGAAAATACACAGGAATTTATCAACAAGATATATATAGAGATTTCGTGATCTGATTCTTGATAAAATTAAACAGCATAGACCAGCATTATGTACAATATGTTCAGTTAAAATTTTTTTTTTAATTTTTGGGTTTTTTATAGCTCACTGAATTGCGACGCACATGCGCTCCTATGAGCCAACAATAAAAAATTATGCGTTACAAAACTTTATATCAGGGCTTATGGGGGGGGGGGGGTTACCCGAATCAAAGTTTTAATTGCATGACCTTGAATATCTTCAAATGCGCTGCTATGCGCCATTAGGAAAAAATATTGCGCCACATTGATAAACGAGTTATCAGCAATCAAGATTAGGAAGGGGGGCTGATGAGATTATTCAAAAAATAATAAAATATTTTCAAATTCTTTATAGCTATCCATAATAACTTCAAATGAGATTAAATGCGCCACCACTAAGAAATTTTGCACTAGCTAATTAACAAAGACATAAC
>NC_046661.1:94518872-94522976 GCF_010883055.1 Belonocnema kinseyi
CAGGTGTTAAATCTTTGACACTGATGTGAAATATAAAATTGCTGATATATAGTAAAGTTATTCGTCTTCAAATGTCCTCATATTCGCTACACAATTTTTTGCATGTCATCCGTATTGGTGAAGGGACTTTCTGATGAAGTATCAAATGCTCTCATATGCACCATAAAATTGTCTCAATATCTTAAAAATTGCCCAAGATATTGGAGGTATTCACACTCTCCGCAGTGATGAACAACAAAAAAAAATATATTTTAGCCGAAGGTGAAGGCGAACTTTTTCGATAGAATTTCAAATGCACTCATATGCACCACTTTCAAAATTGACAAAAAAACATGATCAACTCCCTCATTACCACTACATCCTATCATTACACGCCACAATTATTAACACCAAATAAATTTAAATGCAATATAAATGTTAATAAAGCGCGTTTTGAATATGATTTCAAAGGCACTCATTTACCTTACTTTCAAAATTGATAAAAAATTATAATAAACCGCCTCGTTACCACTTCTTACCGATCCACTCCACGCTGATATCACCACATAAATTTAATCATTATGAAAATTGATAAAGGAATTGTCGGACAAGATTTCAAATTTGCTCATATGCGCTACTTTCCCCTCATTACCACTTTTATCGATCCATTCTTACATTGAAATTTAAGTCTTTTGGTGATGTCAGCATGTGTTGGATGGATGAGAAGCTTTAATGAGGGTGTTGATTTTTTTTGTCTTTGAAATCCTATCCGACAAGTCTTTTATTAATTTTTATATTACAATCAAATTTATTTTGTAATATCACCGCGAAGTGGATCAATCAGAATTGTTAATGAGGAAGTTGATTATGGGTTTCTTGTCAATTTGGAGGTGGCAAATATGAGCGCATTTGAAATACTATCTGAAAAGGTCGCCTTCACTTTCGACTAAAAACTTTTTCTTTGGTCATCAAGATATTCAGAAAATTTTCATGGCGCATATGAGCCAATTTGAAACTTTATAAGAAAGTTCCTTCATCAATGCGGATGAAAAACTTTTCATTTTGCTGGTCATCACTTCGGACAGTGTGATGACGTCCATATCTTGGGCAAGTTTAAAAAAGATGAGAAAATTTTATGGCGCATACGAGCTCATTTGAAACCACATAAGAAAGTCTATTTATCACTGGAAATTAAAAACTCTTTATTTTGTTGGTCATGACTTAGCAGAATGTTGTCGCTTCCAAATCTTGGGCAATTATTCAGATTTGCAGACAAATTTTGGGGCACATACGGGCGCATTTGACGGTCTTACAGATAGACTGAAGTAAGTTTCAAGAGTAAATGATTTTGTTTTTGTTGGTCATCACTTTGTCAAGTGTTAAGACTGTGATATCGTAGGCAGTTTTTTGAAAGTTTGCAAAAAAATGTTGTGGCGCGTATGAGATTGTGATTGGGGGTTAGGGAGGGGGGACTCACTTACAGGGTATCAACTTGAGTTCTTGAAGAAGTACGTTCAAGTTTCTAGACTTTTTGCTCTCCGTATTAAACTTGGTAAAATGTAACGAATTACTAGTAAATTTTGAAAAAGATTTATTAGTTAGACTCTTATCGATATTCTTCATAAGTTCTTTTTTATTTTAAAAAAGTAAAGACCTCTATGGGTATTCTGTGTTTAATTGTGGTGGTGTTCCCCTATCCTAGTGGTAAACATAGTATGTATAATTTTAAGTGAAATATCAATTGCAGCATATTTTCTATTTTTAATTGTTTAAAAATATCTCTTTTTTCTAAATCATTTGGCTGCACTATTAACATATAGTTTGAATGTTTATTTATTTCGATTTACTAAAGTTTGAATTCCATGGTTCTGCAATTTATAGAAACAAATGCTTTATGAATTTCGGAAAACGGAATATCCATGTCATACCGTTTCAAAGTCAATTAAATAAAAATTTCTTTATATTTGGAATATTCATGCTGCATTCAATTAAGTCTAAATATCTTTGAATTTCAAAGACAAAAATACACATAATAATTAAATCCGTAACTAATTTTTTCATCCCACGTTGAATGATATTACACCAGATGCTTGCAATAAACGCAAATTGTGTTATCAACGGCCGTCATTGCTTATAACTCATTTTAATGGCTCATGATTTTTGAACAGTTTTAGGTTATATTAAAGTTTTTTAGAGGAAATTCACCACTTAGAACAAAAATTATTAGATTTAGAAGAAGATTTACGACTCTAAATAATTTTCTGTTGTAAGGATGGTGTAAGAGCTGTTATAATAGAATTAAAAAATTTTCTTTTTTAAATCTTAATCGATTCATCATAAACTTTCTATTATTTCATGTTAGGGTTTTCGACGGATATTATTGTTATATTTACCAAAACATTATTAGCGTTCTAAAAATATTTACAATTTTTTAACAACTTTAGGTAACACAGTGGTCTGGAATAGGAATTTACTGTTCATAATCGCCCACAGGTCGTATTTCTTAACCGATTTAAAAGTGTTGTTTAGAAATGCTCAGCAATTAATTTGTAAGAGAATTGTGGTTTGCTTTTTGAAAATTTTTTCACAGAGCAACAATATATAAACAAATATAGTGACAAAATTAACCATTTTAGCTTTGTGAATTTTTATTTCAAGAAAAAAGACAGATAGAAACTCACTATCAGCGGAAATTATTGCACATGCATTCATAGAACATAATTAATTTTGATAATATTTAACTTAATTATTATAAACAATTTTTGTAAACAAATTCTTATTAGTGTTTTTTTATCATAGAAAAAATGGTTTATTTCACGCTTGTTGCTAATATTTTTTATAAGAGTCATAATTTGTAACAAAAAATTAGCATGAGTTAACAACTATTGTTTTATAAACATTTCTATAAACAAATTCTTTATAAACGTGTTTTTTTCATATCTAAATTGATTTCTTTGAACAAAAGTGATTTACAATTGTCTTTAAAGCCATTTATATACTTTAAGCTTTATCAAACATAAACAATATAGATTGCTTATAACAATTTAGTTAAACAAGTCTCCTAATCGGCCGTTTCCTCGTAGAAAAAAATGGTTTTTTCTTCTATAATTATTAGAGTGACATTTATTGCGGTGACTAATCAACGAAATTAAATGAAGAATAATTTATATGATTGTTATAAACAATTTTTTAACAAAACTATGATTTATTTTTTTACATGCAAAAAGGACGGTTTTCCACTGAAATTATCCGACAATAAACTAACAGTGATTCCAAAATTGGATATGGGACATTAAATAATAATTTGCGTAATTTTTAATAACAATTTCTGTAGTAAACTGACAACAGCAATAAAGCTGTACTTGCGTTTTTAGAAGGCACCTATCTTTCATTTGTTTTATGCAACTTCCTAAAAAATAAATGAGGAACAAGTGACTTTCAACTAAAAAGTAGAGTTCCAGGTTCACCGTTAAGTGGGTATCTCTCGCACGCGCTCTCGTAAGAGAAATCATAATTTTCGTTTATGTAACTGAGAGAGGCTGCTTTGAATTTATCTTTATATGATTTGCTTTTGGCGTCATTTTAAAATATCTTCTGCAGGTTTGTACATTTCAATTGTTTGTATTATTATTTCTAATAGAAAATGGATACTCTCAAGCTAGGTACGAGGGTAGTTCAATAAGTCCTTAGAATGACCAACACATGGCGCGCGAATCGCTCCAAATCATCTGTTTTCAGTCAGCACCACTCCCGACTAGATATATGGTGCAGTCACAGTCCACATCTTCTGAGTTTACGTGTTTTTATAACCAATTGAAAAAAAAATTGTTCGTTAAGAAAAATGAAAAAAAAACGAGTTCAGAGCGGTAATCAAACATTTTCATTTAAAGGGTTTAACTCCATATGAGATAAAAAATGAATTGGCACATCTGTCCCTGCCTTAGCAACGGTTTATAACTGGGTAAATGAATTTAAGCGTGGTCGTACATCAATAAGTGACGAACCACGTTCAGGATGGCCCGCAGAAGCAACTACTCCCGAAATCATCAATAAAATCCACGATATGGTGTTGAAGGATAGAAGATTAAAAGTGCGTGAGTTAGCTGAGGCCACAAGGATATCTAT
>NC_046661.1:94523076-94530050 GCF_010883055.1 Belonocnema kinseyi
ATAGAGCTCCAAGGAGATTATGTTGAAAAATAAAAAAAAATTTACCCAAAAAAATTGTTTTTATACTTCATTCTAAGGACTTATTGAACTACCCTCGTAAGAAGGTCCTTTGTGATTTTCTTATTGCCAATGAGAGTACTGACGTGCAAGGTTTCTAAAGTTTCATGCAACCTGAGTACAATCTTGATCCTGGGCATCTAGAAATAGTAGCTAATCATTTGAATTTGTATTATTTACATATATTTAAGAAAAAATGGAAAGAATGTTTAAGTATAAAAAGTCAGTTTGAAAAGAGGTTAAGAAAGTGGCTAAAAACTGACCTCGTTGTTACTTTTTCTGCGATAAAATCAAAAGGAGGAAGAAAAAGTTCGGATACAAAATTCGAATATGCTTCTGTTTTGACAAAGAGACGAAAATTAATGTCTATTGAAGGGAGTTTTACGGCTGCTGAGATACAGGATGCATTTCTGCGAAGTTTACGAAAGAGTGAAAGAAATAAAATTGCAAATGCTATAGTCGTTCTTTTGAATTCTGACGATAGTGAAAATTTAAACATTTCAGGTAAATCTGACTTTAAATCATATCTGCCATACTTTTCAGAAGAAGCTTTAGCTTTAATGCAACAGTTCAGACTATCAAAGTATCAATATAATACTATTCACTTACAGACCAAAGAAAGAAAGGCTGACATTTGTCCTTCATATGTGAATGTATTAGAAATTAAAAAAGATTGTTACCCTTCAATTATTCGAATATCGGAAGAAGGAGCCATGGTTGAGATTCAGTCTCTTATTGATCACACTATTCAACTTCTTTTTAAAGACCCGAATTTATGCTTTCCGATTTCAAAGAATAGATTAAAGATCACTTATTTGGACTTTGAAATTAAATATGGCATCGATGGACTGTCAACTGATGCAAAATACAATCAGAAGTTTAATAACAACGATTTGACCGATGACTCTTTTTTCACATCATCAATGGTGCCAATATGGTTGAGGGTAAAGCACACGGGAGAAACAGTTTGGATGAATCCTCATAGTTCCTCGCCAAAACGTTGTATACCTATCATGATTAAATATGCAAAGGAAAAAAAGGAATTAACGAAATCGAAAATCAAAAATATTAAGACACAAGTTCAGAAGCTTAGACCCCCAACAATTACTATGACTAATGGTGTATATATAGTGACAACAGAAATGAAGCTAACTATGTTGGATGGAAAAGTTTGTACAGCTCTCACTGATACTCCATCATCTTCTACTTGCTACATTTATAAAGCGACACCATAACAAATAAATGATCTAGAGTGTGTAAAGCAGAAGCAAGAAATTGTGTTTAGCTTAGAATTTGATTTTTCTACTTTGCTTGCCTGGATTAGGTTTATGGAGTGTATAATACATATTGCTTATCGGTTACAAATCTGCAAATGGAGCATATGCAAGAAAGAGGCTAAAGAAACGAAAACAATGTTTTCTATGATAAAAAAACACTAATAAGAATTTATTTATAAAAATTGTTTATAATAATTATGTTAAATATTATTAAAATTAATTATGTTCTATGAATGCATGTGCAATAATTCCGGCTGATAGTGAGTTTCTATCTGTATTTTTTCTTGAGATAAAAATTCGCAAAGCTAAAATGGTCAATTTTGTCACTATATTTGTTTATATATTGTTGCTCTGTGAAAAAAATTAAAAAAAAGCAAACCACAATTCTCTTAAAAATTAATTGCTGAGAATTTCTAAAAAAACTTTTAAATCGGTTAAGAAATACAACCTGTGGGCGATTAGGAACAGTAAATTCCTATTCCAGACCACTGTGTTACCTAAAGTTGTTGAAAAATTGTAAATATTTTTAGAACGCTAATAATCTTTTGGTAAATATGACAATAATATCCGTCGAAAACCCTAACATGAAATAATAGAAAGTTTATGATGAATCGATTAAGATTTAAAAAAAAAAAGTTTTAAATTCTATTATAACAGCTCTTACACCATCCTTACAACAGAAAATTATTTAGAGTCGTAAATCTTCTTCTAAATCTAATAATTTCTGTTCCAAGTGGCGAATTTCCTCTAAAAAACTTTAATATAACCTAAAACTGTTCAAAAATCATGAGCCATTAAAATGAGTTATAAGCAATGACGGCCGTTGGTAACATAATTTGCGTTTATTGCAAGCATATGGTGTGACATCATTCAACGTGGGATTATTAGCTATTTCTAGAGAATGTAATTGATTTTTGCTAATTGTTCTTATTGTCCATTGCTAGAAAGTTGTATTGCTCTTTATTAAGGGTTGTATCTGTCCGTTTGTAGGGAATTATATTAGATGTTGTCAAGTGCTTTTATTAATTCTTTCTAAGGGTCATTATTAAGCATTTCTGGTGGATATTATCAAGGATACTAAGGATTATTATTAAAAATTGTTAAAAATTAATCCTTTATTTAATGTTATTTTCTTTCTTATGAGTGATCTGCAGGTTTCATTGGTAACAGAATGGTTTCCACCCAATGCTTATTTTCATTGACATTTCCGCTCTGTTTTGAGTTTCGGGCGCTACGGTTTTCGCTGGAGTGGGTACTCAAGTAGTAGCGTGATGTCTATTTGTTGAGCAGTCTCGCACTTCTTTACTGGTTGTTCTATGTTAACCAAGGTGCAGGCGAGTGTCAATCGATCTTTGGCGAATGGTCGTGTTCGTAGCTCCCAGAGGCTAGATATCTGCTAATTTTCCGAAACTAGGAAAACATTTGTCTGGGTACAAAACTTTTGTTGGATCGACTTAGGTACACATGTTTTAGATTACATCGATAAGGTATTTAGAAGCTCCCGTTTATACAGTGATAAATAATCTGATACTTCTGTTGGATCGACTTTAACCCTGCAAGATGAGATTCCTTTGCTGCCATACTTCAGTCCGTATTTGATTCAACAATACTAAATTTTGTTATTGTCCGTTGCTAGTAGATGTTATTAGATGTTGCTGGGTGTCATTATTGAGTGTTGTTAAGGGTCGCTATGTGACCTTTCTAAAAGATGTTATTGCACATTTCTTGGGGAAGCTTTTGAACGTTGCTAAGGGTTGATGTTGTTCATTGAGAAAGAGGATCTTCTGAATAATCTTTTTCGCGAAGCTTTTGGCCCAGAAAACATTCATGCTACCGAAATACGCGACTAATTCAACTTAGGAGTATACATGAGCAGTACTGGCGTGTAGGTTGGTTAAAGAACCAGAACCAAAAATATCATCATATATCATGTATCTAGATTCAATTATATTGTTAATATTTTTATTTATTGAATATATATGTTAACTATTATATATCCGGATAAATTATGGAGAATAATAAAAAAAACTGCCAAAAAACTTTTCAAAATTTTAATTCTTGTGAAAAAAGTTGAATGAACATCATTTGTTTCTTTTTCATTATTATTGATCATTTTTCAACTGATCATTTTTTACTGATAACTTTTCAGTTGCTTCCTCTTCGGGAACGTTAGTAATTCGTCCATATCTGAGATGAACCTTGGCACACTTTTCCAATCCAAATTCCATACAAATCTCTTCTGTGTACTCCAAAGCTGCTTTGTTTTACTGGAACCATAGTCCTTGAGGTTATCCATATAAAATACATTAGTGACCTTATGATCACGATGACTTTTTTCGCCGCGGAGGTACCCAGGAGAATTGCGTTGTGCGAAATATAGATGCATCAGTGAGATGCAAAAGATGAGAGGACTCACGGTGTCAACCAGAAAGACATCCATGTGTGACGCTGTTCATTGGCCCACGGTAATTGTCAGATTATATTGTCAGCCTAGTTTTCTAAAAGGGAATACATCTCCTCATTCATCTCACCATGTGTGGATGAACTTTTAAACATCCAACAAACAGATGATAAGTTTATAAGAGTTTGAATCGATTGCTTTCTGGTAGTAAATCTAGGTCATTGACAAGCAGCTTCGATGGGCTGCTAAATCTCTGCAGACGCACCTGTTAACTAGAAGATTTGTTTGGTAGCCTGCTACATATTTTTTGAGGCACGTTGATCTTATATCTCTCTCCACACAGGTCCAGTTCTCCGAACAATCATGTTGTTCAGGATAGCTGTGAGTACAATTCGTCCTAATGCCAGCGACTGCGAAATGGGCGTCTTCACATTAAAATATATTTAAGGATATAACATCAGTGAATTATACTCTCTCAATTAGATACAAGTGTTTACTTCGACAGATTTGGTCTTATAATTTGTTTACATTGAAAGAAGTATCTGCGACTAACATGCTTGCCGTTCTACCAGTTTTCCAGTTCCGCAATTTTACATACCATACCATCAAGGTATGCATGGATTTCCAAATATCCAATGTCCTTATAATGCGTCCCAGGGCGGTGCCATTTCCAATTTAGTATACCATAGCCGCATTTTACTCTGAGGATGCAGACCACATACTATCCAGGTGCCTCGCCCACGCGGGAACGAAGTATGTCCGCAAGCACAATGCGGCTCTAAAAATGCTTTACTTCCACATTTGTCGCTCTCACGGTGTGGGCTGTAACCCTGGCCTGCAGAAAGCTCTGAGGAAGAAGAGAGTGAATTGTCGACAATGAAAAGTACCGACATTTTTGGAACTAAGAGTTGCGGACAGCAGTCTCCACTGTACACTCGAGGCCCGACGTCTTTCTCCAGGACTTTGAGAAACAAACTATATTCTTGATGAATTTTTCGGCTCTGGCAGACTACAACATCACAGTCAAGAAGAAGGAAAAAGAGGAGAGGTATCGCGACCTTATGCGGGGTCTGCGCTGACTGTACTCGGAGTATTCAGTTAAGTAATTGTCCTTATGATAGGTGTTTTCAGAGGTGCTAAACTATTACTGGATTGTAACCCCAAAGCCATACCCGCGTACCAAAAACATGCCGAGGCAAATCCGAGATGCACACAAGGCACACAAAGTTTCGTTGGCTGCTTCCTCGTGGTAGCAATTTGACTTCCTGCACAATCACGACTATTTTGAACAAAAATCATTAGATTTTAATGGATCATAATTTGTAAACGGTTTTTTCGATGGATATAACCATAACCGTTGATCGAAGAAGGATGCTGAACAAACCCGTTCTTTCTTATAGGACTCAAAAAAGTGTACCAAAGCAATTCATTGCTAAGGTTTGTCGTTGTCCACTACTAAAGGATGAGATTAGTCGTTGCTTCTGGTTGTTATTGATTATTGTTAAGTATCGTTAATAAACGTTTTTAGAGGAAGTTACTGATTGTTTTTTAGGGTTATTATTGACCATTGCTAAATGTAGGGATTAATTGTTGCTACGGGATGTTATTAATTGTTGACAATGGTTATTGTTTTCCTTTGTTTTAAAGTTGCATTGATCTTTGTAAAGTATTGTCATTGTTCATTGCTAGGAGGTGCATTAGCCGTTGCTAAGGGTTGTTATCGACTGATGATAAGTGTCGTTAATAAGCGTTTCTTTGATATGTTATTGACCATTGCTAAGGGTTGTTATCGTACCTTGATAGGAGATGTTATTTGACATTAATGTCAGATGTATGACAGATGTCCTCTGAAGGCCTTTTTCGTGATGTTCACCTTTAGCTCTGTACACATTGCTTGGCCGAAGTGCCTCCTTACGGCGGCCTTGACTTTCTCAGTGTTCGCTGTTGTGTCGAGCTCCACTATGTCCAGGTCAGTACGGAGAACGAGCTTGCACATGCTAACTCCTTCTTCGACTGTTTCTTTGATAGCAGCGGACAGCTTTGATCTGCCATCCGCTGCATCAAAGCTTGCATCTGCGGCTTTTTTATCTTCATCTCACTGTTCTTGAATGTAGGTTGTACCTTCTTTTCCTGTTTTTCTGGAGTTGAAGTCACCGCCTCATTGGTTCGAAACTTTAATTTCTTCGTTTTTGGCTTCCATGGCTTCGTGATCTGGTTGTGCCTGCCTATTGGACACCTCTCCACGTCCTTTCTTTTTCCGCATCTCCATTAAGTTCCTCTGAATTCCATTTATCATCCGGGATTCGAGATTTTAAAAAGAGTGGACCATAATGAACATACGTACCACCAGACTGCCAATTTCTCACTTTTCCTTCGTGATGATGTATCGAATTGGGAGGAACATGTTTTTTTTGGCGCTCTAGTCCTCCATCTTCTGAATCGTACCCTTCAGGTTTTGCAACACGTCTTTGACATTTTTGAGCTTCTTTTGGTACTCGCATTTAGTCAGCCGAACTGGTATCATATCAAGCCAACAGTTTCTATCTTAATTAGTTTGTTAACTTCGTGTTGATAAATGATCCGACACAACGAAAATAAAATGATTCATAGGGTGCGATGTTGCATTGTTTCAATTGATCTAAACTCCAATATTAAAAAAAATAGATCAAGTAAGCAGAGACTGGAGCCTTAAAATTCTTAAGGAGTTGGGTCCGCACCCAGACATTTTATATTCTCAAGGGTCCAGATGGAAAATAGGTCCTTTCAATTATTGAAGGTCCCGGCCTGACTCTAAATTAAAAATTTGACATTTAGTAGTCTATTAAAATAATAGTAATCTTTGATACATCCAGAGAAAAATTATATTAAAGTTTGAGAAATCATCTATTTATTCTGATTTGTTTTTTAGTCAGAATAATTCATTCTTAAGCAAATAGAACTTATTTTTATAATACACTATCTAAACATAATTAAGTGAAACTCTACTAATGAAATTTGAGAAAAGGTATTTACTAAAAACTGGTAGAAAATGTCTATAAAGCGTTTAATTACATATATAAGTGTGTAACATTTCACTTGACTCTACGAGGGTGGATTGATAAGTTTCCGGCCTGACCAAGAAAAACAACGTTTTTAACAATTTTTTTTTTATTTCTCAACATAATCTCCTCCAAGGCTGATACATTTCTCATAGCGGTGTTCTAGTCTAGTAATGCCATCTCTATAGAATGATTCGTCAA
>NC_046661.1:94530150-94535860 GCF_010883055.1 Belonocnema kinseyi
TACAAGCTATCTAAGGATGGTACTATAGAACGCCACCTCAAGGTAGGCCTAGTGGCGTCATCTCTTGGTCAGGCCGGAAACTTATCAATCCACCCTCGTATTCATTTTTCAAATAATATCTTTTCTGCTAGTCATGTACCCACAGCAATTTAGTGATTAGCAATATTATTTCAATCAAAATTAAAATGATTTTAAAGCAGCTCTTGAAATAAATTTAACGACTTCTTCTGTTAGGATATGTTCTATTTATTGTAAAGTGATTTCTGACATTATTAGTATAATAAAGAATCTCCAGTGATTTTTATTGTTGTGAAGTGTGTAATTCTCTTGCTTGAATTATTAAGGGAAGATAAAACAACACTTAAAACAATTTCTTGAAACAAAACGATGAGAGATTTTTTTATATCCTCATCTCAATAAGAAGGTAATGGATTTATGTCAAATTTGACTTAGTTATTTTTCATGAAATGTCCACGTTTCTAGACCTCCTGAGTAAAAAAAGGATTTTTTCTAAGGTTATCCTGTTCGTCTGCCTGTAGTCTGTAGTCTTTAGGTACAATAACTTTCCAAAAAATAATTATGTTAGATAGATGTTTGACAATTACATTTGTTAAAAAATTGAAGTGCAGCGAAACTCTTTTATAGCGCCGATTTTGCGGCTGACGGTGGGTGGGAACTAATTCATTAGTGACCACTCGGCTTTTGTTTATTCACACTTGAGTGCTCGCCTGAGTGACAAACGCAGATCCAGTGAAACCCGCACAGCTCCTATTATGCTTACCAGCAACGCGGCTTCAATTCTCAGAAGGGCTATTGAAGGGCTTCACTGTATTAGGATAACCAAAAGGTGAATTCTGGTCAAAAAATATAATAGTTGATATTTCAAACAAAAAATATTTTAATTAAGAATTGTAAGCAGTTGAATTAATTTAAAAAAAAATACAATGAATTTTCAATAAAACTGTTAAAGCCTCAAACTAAACAGATTAATTTTCAATCACACTTGAATTTTTGCTCACGAAAGATGAAATTCATAATCAAAAAGATAAATTTTAGAGCCCAAAAGACGAGTGTTCAACAAAATAGTTAAAATGTTAATAAAAAAAAAATTCCAAACAAACTGTTGAATTTCCAATTTAAAAAGACGAGTTTTCTTCAAAACAGTTATATTTTTATTTCGAAAATATACGTGTTCAACAGAAAAGTTAATTTACTTAATTTATTTCAAAAAGTGAATAGATAATATTAATACCATTATTATTTATAATATTTAATATTAAATTTTAATGCATATTTACTAATTTTTATTGAAAAATTAAATTTATGAGTTACTATTAAATTACTTACTTAAGCAGTTGGCAAAATTTGTGGTTAGACTTGGAGGTTGCAATAAAGTAATTTGAAAAAAATTTTTTACTATGAATTTGGTTCCCAAGCATATTAAAAATATGTAAAAACATTACTTTTTCTATCAATATAGGAAATTTCAATAATACAAGGCTATAAAATGTATGCGGAAAGTTTTGAAATACAAAAATGGCGAATTTGGTCAGACAAAAAATAAACAGTGTGGTCATAAATTCAAAAGAACTTCAAAAATACTAGAAAATTTTTACTTTTATGATTTATGTTAAAATATAATAGACACTCAACGATATTTATTATTGTCCCAGTATTGGAAATACTTTTTACGTTTTCCCAGTAATGGTCGGTTTAACTTAATTCTTTAGTTTATTAATTATTAAAATCCATGTTTATTTATTGCAGACCAACAGTAATTCCCAGTTATCTTCTGTTTCCCTTTTTTTCGTTTTTTTTAATCAATACCGAACTGAATTAATAAATTTCAATAATAAAATGCAACTATTTAGGGTTAAAATAATATTCTTTTGATTCAAAATTACATTATTTTGTTACTAATGTAATTACTTTCTTAAAAGTTCATCTTTTATGGTTATAAGTCATTCTTTTTGGTTGGACATCCTTCTTTTTTGGGTAAAAATTTTTATCTTTTGTTGAAAATTTGCTTTACTTTCTTATGAATTTTTTTGTCACTAAAATTTAAGTTTTGTTTACAATTGCTATTTTTTGAAGGATTATCTATTTTTGGTATTTTTTTGTTTGAGAAAATTATTGCATCCAGAAAGTAGTAGAGTATATTTTCAAAGAGCTTTGACACAAGACGTGAATAAAGGAAGGCAATGTAGATTATGTGTGTAAATAATTATATTTTCATCGTTTTGAAGGAAATAAATTTCCAAGTACAACACCTTGGTGAAGGTGCCCTAGTCTATTCATAAATTTTAAAAAATTCTTTCAATAATTCTTTCATATTTTAGAAACTGACCTTGAAGTCAGCCATCTTTAATTTTTTCCAAATTCTATATTTTATTTATCATCACGCGATTTGTAATAAATAAATCGGACTCTTGTAAGAATTTAACGAGATTTTGTTATTAATTGTGGAAATTTTTTTTAATGTCAATATTGACCAATTTCGCTCGAAGTTGGTGGAGATCTTTTGTTTGGTCATTTGAGAAAAATAACTGTAATTATAACTGTAAATCTTGATTTAATCTAGGGTGGTCTTCCCTATATAAGTTTGTTCTAATTTTGGAATTGAATTGATTTACTGGCATTTACGATGGCTTATTGATAGAAGCCCAAATTAAAAAAAAATAGATAAAAAACTATATAAATTTTGAGAAAATCGGTTTATTATATTTTATCAAGAAGTATTTCAATGTTAGTTTCTGCAAATCATTCTACGTTTTGACATTTTAAGTCAATTGAATGACAATGACATGGCATAAAGCTATGAAGGGCACAGAATTTCAGACATAATAAAAAATTAGGTAGATCGTGTTATAAAAGCGAGTATTCTTACAATTTCTCATTTAAATTCGTGAAAGCACATAGTTTAAAAAAAATTAGTGGCTCTTGTAGCTAATATGTGGGCCTTAATGCTCACTTGGGCAATTTTTCTAAACGCTATCGGTAAGTTTAATACTAAAAACATTAAAATATCTAAAGTTTCGAAACGTTTATAAAATTATGGCTTCTATACTCGATGATATTGAATACAGTAAAATAAAATACTGAAAAATGTTACGTCTTAAATTTAGAAATGTAACTAAATTCAATGATGGAATTCAGTTCAGCAAATTTCTGTCGGATATTAAGAATGTCGCAATAGCCCAATTGATAATTGAAATTTATTACCAATGCTTTGGAATCTTTTAAAATACTCTAAAATATTTCGGATTATTTGCAATCTTCGAACATTCCTTCAAAGTTAAAAAAAAATCTTTACAATTCCTTGAAATTTAAAAAATACCTTTAGATTATTTTAATCTATTAAAAATACATTGGAATCTTTATAAATACCCTACAAGATTTTAAATGATTTGCAATTTTTTTAAACCTCGTAAAACTTTTCAAAGATCTTAAAAATTCCATGAGAGTTTGGATAATGCCTCATAATATTTTTAACTATTTGGAATCCTTAACAATTATTGAGATCTTTTAAAAATTGTATGAAAGCTTTTAAAAGACCTGAATTTAATAGTGTTTGACAAATGGGTTTATTCATTGAATGACAAGTTACTAAAGTGATACTTTGACTTTGAAAAGTTTCTAAAGTGAATTGTTCATTTAAAAGAGCGACATTTAAAGTGTTTCTTACACAAATTCTTTGAATTTCGCAATTTTTTCTTCAAAAAACCTGATTTTTCTCTGATTTTCCCTCCCTGACCAAAAAAATCGCCTAACTTATTCGTAATGTCCGCGGTTCTTCTGATTTGTGGCCATCCTGTCAATATTTAAAAAAATTTACATATGATTAAAGAAAAGTGATGAAAAGACTAATTTAGTGCTCCTAAATTCATGAATTTTTATTTTTGTACAGACTTAGGCTGTCAATCTGGAGTGGAAAAAGGAAAAGAGATATCACCTGGGGAATTTCAACCTTTCATTATGGGAAGTAGCCAACCCGCCAAACAAGTACCAGTCTCTAAAAAACCGAAAACTAGATGTGATGCTGTTGCTAGTAAGTGTTTAATAGTAGTATCTTTCTTCTTTAGTGGCCTTTGCAGGGGTTCTATAATTTTGGCAAATTTTGGTATAAATTTCCTGCACCAAGATATCATTCCTATTTTTCTTCATATTTATTTAACCCTTTTGGGTCTTGGAGATTTTAAAACAGGTTAAATTTCATCCTCATCTACTTGCAAACCTTTTTCATTATCTTTAAATCACAGATATTTTATTTTGGCACATCCAAATTCACATTTGTCCAATCCACTAATTTCACTACGTTAGCCATGGAGAATAGATATAAGGAGACCAATCTGTAATGCATGGACTTCACCAAAAACGGTCACTTTTCTGTTGCCAGAAGTACGCACATACTCCATTATTTTGTTTTGACAGGTCGCTTGAACAAATAAAGAATTGATAATCAGATAGGATTTTATGAAATGTTTGTGGAATAAAAAATTATTCGCCATGGAAGCGGTAGTTAGTATGTTTATGAAAATATCAAATTACTTTCACCAACACTATGCGTGCGACAGGTATTCGACGCGTTTGTAACAAAAACAATAAACATACAACTTTTCAACACTCTGACAGTCTTGTACACTATACACTTAAAACCACACTTATTGGAAAATTTCGCTTTTATAAAGTGATTTTTAATTATAACATTATTATTATTATTATTATTAAACCATTAAGCCATTTCCCTTTCGGGGTAGGCGTGACTCACTCGGCAGGGGAAAGGAGTAGTGTGTGGAAGGGATAGAGATTTTTCAGATTGATCCAGAATTCTCGTGCTATTTAAGTAAATAACACGTTCGTTCCGCAACACTGCTCCGACCCAGGTTGCTGATCAATCTCTCTAGCAATCACCCCAAGCGAAGAACCTCACGAAGTCGTTATGTAAGGTTCCCCACTTGGGTCTATTAATAGTCAAGGTCTTTGTTTCAGGCGTCATTCACTCTACTGACACTCTTTCCATTAACTATTTGCCGCCATACTTTCCTGTCCTGGCATACTTCTCTAGCTTCTTTTATGTCCATCCATTTTTTCATGCAGGCTCGCGTGTTTCTGTGACTTCCTATGCCTCTTCTAAGTAGGGTCTCATTCACACATTCTAACCATTCTTTCCGCGGTCTACCTCTGGGCACGCTGCCATTTACTTTACCTTGATACACTTGTTTCGTTAGTCGTTCATTCGGCATGCTCTCAACATATCCGAAACATCTTAACCGATTTCTTTCCCATGTGTCTACTAGCGTCTCTTCTGCACCACATTCTTTTAGAATTATCTCGTTACTTACTTTGTCCATTAAGGGTTTCCCGCTTATTATGCGCATGAATCTCATGTCAATTGCGTTAATTTTACTCTTATCTTTTTCTTGATAAGTTCATGTCTCGCTACCGTATAGTACAGTCGGTACAAATATAGAATTATGTATTGCCATTTTAGCTTTATTTGATATATTTTTACTTCTGATAAGGGGACCTGCTCTACCAATAACCTTCTTACCTTAATTTATTCGTCTATCTAATTCCTCATCTATCTTCCTGTCCCTAGTAAATAAGATACCAAGGTATACGAACTTATCAACTTGTTCAATTCTATCATCATTTAATAAAATATTGCATAGTGTTTTCTCACTCTTTCCTTCGAACACCATAGTTTTTG
>NC_046661.1:94535960-94538790 GCF_010883055.1 Belonocnema kinseyi
TCTTATTTTTCGATGTACTACAACATATTGCAGTTTCATCAAAATCGGTGAGGGACACCTGGGATAGTTTCCTTGTAAGAGTTGAACTACTTTGTAAAAAAATATGTTTTTTAACAAGGGTTTATAATTATGGTTGAAAATTTAACTATGTGGTTGAAATTTTAACTCTTTGATTGAAAACTCATATTTTTCGTTTAAGAAATTCAACTTTTTGTAGATAATTCGTCTTTTTGACATTAAAATTAAATAATTTTGTTGAAAATTCATGTATTTTGTTTAAAATTCAATTTGAAATTTTGTAATGAAAAAAAGGAAATTTCGTTAATTATCAGCAATGTTTGACCGTTCATTTAAAACAATCCATTATGAACAACTGTTAAAAACTATACAAATTTGAACAGAATGGTTGGAAATCGAAAGCCTTGAATTGTTAAATTTGTAATGAGCTAAATTTTAAGTTTAAACGCTACAATTTTAATTTAAAAAAGGATTAAGAATTAATTTAAAAATTGAAATTATTTCAAATAATTTGAAACACGATTTAGACTTTTGCAGATTTAAAACATTTAAAATTTAGTCGTCAATTAAAATTTTGGTTGAAAAATCATATTTTTGGGGTAAAAATTCAGCTTTTTTGTAGATGATACTCTTTTTGACTTTAAGATTAAATAATTTTGTTGAAAGTTCATATATTTTGTTGGAAATTAACCTTGTTGGGTAGAAATTTAATCTTTTTGGTTGAAGTATCATTTTTGGTCAAAAATGCAATTATTTGGTTGAAATATGAACTGTACATCTTCTTGGGCTTAAAAGTCGATTATTTCCCTAAGAGTTGAATTACTTTGTTAAAAAATACTGTTATTTTCAACAAGGTTTTATAATTATGGTTAAAAATTTAACTATTTAGTTGAAAGTTTAACTCTTTGATTGAAAACTCATATTTTTCTCTGAAAAAAATCAACTTTTTGTAGATAATTCGTTTTATTGACTTTAAAATTAAATAATTTCGTTGAAAATTCATGTATTTTGTTTGAAATTTATCTTTTTTGTAGATCATTAATTTACTTGGTCGAAAATTCATGTTATTGGTTGAGAATTTATTAACTTTATTACAAATTTATTTTTTCGATTAAAAATTATTTTTTTTTATCTGGAAATTGAACTATTCAATTTTTAGTTGAAACTTTATCCTGTACATTGTCTTAGTTAAAACACCAATTATTTGATAGAAAATTAATTTATTTTGTTAAAATGTAAACTTTTGGGTTGAAAATTGATATGTTTTGTTAATTAGATTTTTTTCTAAAATTAAAAAAACGGCAAAATAAAGAAATTTCTTTAAAATCTTCCGGATTCTTTTTTTCTTAATTTTTAAAATGTTTTCAAATAATCACTTAAAATTTATTTGTCAAAATAAAAAATCATTTTCAATGTTCTTACCAATCACAACAATTTTTCTCATTCTTTTTAAATACTGTACAATTTTCAAAAAGCTTTTTTTTTAAATCTGCAAAAGTCTAAATCGTGTTTCAAATTATTTGAAATAATTTCAAGTTTTAAATTAATTCTGATTCTTTTTTTAAATAAAAATTGTAGCGTTTAAACTTCAAATTTAGCTCATTACAAATTTAACAATTCAAGGCTTTCTATTTCGAACCATTCTGTTCAAATTTGTATAGTTTTTAACAGTTGTTTGTAATGGATTGTTTTAAATGAATGATCAAATATTGCTGATAATTAACGAAATTTTCTTTTTTTAATTAAAAAATTTCCAATTGAATGGGCCACAAATAAAAATTTTTTATACTGAAATAATATTTCAAGTCATAATCGAAAACAAATTAGTTAATTTTCTAACAAATAATTGGTGTTTTAACTAATACAATTTACAGGATAAAGTTTAACAAAAAATGGAATAGTTCAATTTCCAGATAAAAGCTGTGATAAAAAATTGAATTGAACAAGGAGAAAAACGAATTTTCAATAAAATTGTTAAATTTTCAAGCGAAAAGGTGAATATTTGACCGACAAGATTAATGTTCTATAAAAAAACGATTTTCAAACTTAACCAATATATACGATTAATTTTTAATCAATCCTGTAATAGTTAAATTTTCTGATAAAGATAAATAATTTTTAAGGGAAAAAATTTATTGTCTACAAAGTTGTTGAATCGTCAACCAATCAGATGAATTTCCGACGAAGAAAATTAATTATCTACAAAAAAAGACGAATTTTAAACAAAATACATGAATTTTTAACGAAATTATTTAATTTTAATGTCAAAAAGACGAATTATCTACAAAAAGTTGAATTTTTAAACGAAAAATACGATCAATCAAAGAATTAAACTTTCAACCAAATAGTTCAATTTTCAACCATAATTATAAAACCTTGTTAAAAAAACGTATTTTTAGTGAAAAAATATTTACAGTTGATAATTCAACCGAAAAATGTAATTTTTAATCAAAAAGTATAAATTTTCCATAAAGCAATTTAATTTCTACAAAGAAAGACGAATTGTTAACAAAATACATGATTTTTAACCAAAAATGGTATAGATTAATTGTCAGTTCCAAAAATATATTTTCAACGAAAAAGATGAACCTTTAAATAAAAGAAATAAAAATTTTAACAAAGTAGTTGAATTTTTGATAGAAAAGAACACTTTTTTACAATATAGTTACATATTCAACAAAATAATTAATTTTCCTATCAAATAATTGAGTTTTTATCCAAACGAGATGAATTCCAAAATCACCAATTTCCTTCATTTCTTTCAAATGCGGATCAAGATTTAAATAAGACTATTATAATATAACATAATTAT